>NC_142012.1:69786572-69951161 GCF_049901735.1 Notechis scutatus | reverse complement strand
TTATCTTGCTGATAATTGATGTAACATCTAAGATATTGCTCCAATACTGTGTTGGTCCTCTCACAAGCCCCATTAGTTTGTGGATGGTGGGTGGAGCTTAAGCCCTGGGCAGAGCCCAATAACTTCAGGAACTCCTTCCAAAAGTTCGAGGTGACTTGGACACCCCTATCTGAGATTATGCGTTCAGGAACCCCATGTAACTGGTAGATATGTAAAATAAAACAGTTTAGCCAACGTTTTTGCAGATGGGATCTTCGAACAAGGTATGAAATGTACCTGTTTGGAAAACAAATCAGTTACCACCCAAATAACTGTGTTTCCCCCACTTTCAGATAATTCCACTATAAAATCCATAGAGATTTCCTTCCATGGAGCCATTGGTCTAGCCACATTTTGTAGCAATCTTGCTGGTTTACCAGGAGGCCATTTGGCTGAGGCACAGATAGAACAACTAGCTACATAAGTTTCAATGTCCTTCTTCAAAGTAGGCCACCAAAATTGCCGTTTAACCAAGTGTAAAGTTTTTACGAATCCAAAATGACCAGCCGCTTTAGAATCATGAGCTTGCTGTAATATTTGGCTCCTCAGTTTCTCTGGCACATATAATTTGGCTCCCACCCATGCCAATCCATCTCTAACTGTACAGCTATTTGAGTGAGCAAGGAACCAGTCATCAAGTTTTAGAGCATCTCTTAATTGTGCCGTTAAATCATTCGATAAATCCACCTCCTTCTTCTTTTGGGCTCTGGTAACCACTGGAGCTGCCAACTGTTTGGTTGGGACAATCGGTCGTACCACTTCCTGGTGAGCACTATTATATTGAGGTAGTCTAGATAGAGCATCTGCCATGAAGTTCCTTCCCCCTGGAATGTACTTCAATGAAAAATTAAAGCGTTTAAAGTACTGTGTCCAGCTTCCAGGGCGTTTTCAAGGCCTCCAAATTTTTATGATCAGTCCACACCTCGAATGGGTGTTTTGCTCCTTCCAAGAAATGTCTCCAAGTTAACAGGGCCCAGCGAACTGCAAAAGCTTCTTTTTCCCAGATGGCCCACCTCCTCTCGATTTCAGATAATTTACGGGAAGTATATGCACATGGTTGTAAAGTCCCCGTCTCATTTGCTTGCAGTAACACCGCTCCAACTGCTACATCACTCGCATCGGCTTGGATCACAAAAGGAGCATCCATGTCCTGGTGCTTGAGCACTGGTTCAGTAGCAAACAGTCGTTTCAGCTTTTCAAAGGCAGCTTGACATTCCATGGACCACTCCAGTGGCTTACTAGGCTTTGGTTTCACCTCCCCTTTGGTTTTTAGGAGGCTTGTGATAGGCAGTGCTATCTTCGCCAAAGCTGGGATAAATTGTCGGTAAAAATTGGCAAATCCCAAGAAACTCTGAAGTTGTTTTCTGGTGCGTGGAGGGGCCCATTCCAACACAGCATGAACCTTCCCTGGATCCATTTCTATGCCCTCATGTGAGATGCGATAACCCAAATAGTCAATTTTCTCCTGATGGAATTCACACTTGGACAATTTTGCATACAGTTTAGCGGCTCGGAGTTTTTCTAAAACTGACCGTACTAGTTTCACATGTTCATCCCAAGTTTCCTTGTAGATAAGGATATCATCAAGGTAAACCAAAACCCCTTTGTATAAATGTTCATGTAACACTTGATTGATCATTTGCATGAATACTGCTGGGGGCCCCTGTAGGCCAAATGGAAGAACGTTGAATTGAAAACAACCCAGCGGGCAGTTGAAAGCGGTTTTCCATTCATCCCCTTCCTTAATTCGAACCCGGTAGTATGCTTCTCTCAAGTCGAGCTTCATAAAATTTTCCCCCTTGGCCAAGTGGGCCAACATGTCCTTCATCAAGGGGAGGGGGTACACGTTTTCCACGGAAATTACGTTCAGGTTTCTATAATCAACACATAAGCGAAGGGAGCCATCTTTCTTTTCATGGAACAACACTGGGGCCACTACCCGGGGTCTAGCGGGCTGGATGAAACCACGTTCCAGATTCTTATTGATAAACGACTGCAGCTTTTCTACTTCCCGCGGTGTCATCGAGTACAGCTTCGGTTTCGGGAGTTTCACCCCGGGTAAAATTTCAATACTACAATCTGTGGAACGATGAGACGGAAGCTCATCCGAGGCCTTCTCACTGAATACTTCCTTTAAGTCCCAATATTCCTCCGGAATTTTCTCCTCCCCCTTCAGGCCAGTTCAGTGGGATTCTTGAGTTTCAGTGGAGATCGCCCCTCCCCTTCCGGGCACTGATCAGTACATATGCGCAATGAACCCCTCCTCCAATCGACGTGGGGGTTCCATTTCCGGAGCCAGGGCAACCCTAGTATTAGCGGCCATTCCATCCCAGGGGTCACAATAAAACACAAAGTCTCTCTATGCTTCCCCATTGTCATTTCTATGGGTTCTGTTATGAAATGTGCAGGGCCGCCCCCAGCTACTGATCCATCCAATTGGCAAAAGGCTATGGGCATTTTTAAGGTCTTTAGTCTTAAGCCCATTTTCTCCACTACTTCCGAGCTGACTACGCACCTTGTGCACCCAGAGTCTAACAAGTCCAGCATTTTCCCTTTGGCCCCCGATGTGGGTACCCTTAACTTCACTGGAATGGTCATAGGGCCCTTGTTTGGACTTACCAGTGAGTCGTCTTCCAATTCGAATTCACTCTCTTCAGAGGAAGTTGGAGTTCCCAGCTCCTCTCGGAGGGGCGATCTCTACAACCTCCTCTGCTTTAAGCGACATTTCGCGAGGCTTCGCTGGGGGTTTTTCAGGTCTTTTTCCTCCTCCTGGTGCCCCCTTTGGTTCCAACTTGGCCCGGCAGTCTGCAGCCCGGTGACCTTCCTTCCCACATCGGAAGCAAGCAGTGGTCTTGGGTCTCGCCGCCATCCCTCCCCTTTGGGGTTTGAAGGCTTTTCAAGGACGTGGGGGGGAGGACTTGCTCCAACCAGAGCCCCCCCAGCATCTGTTTTGGGTTAGATCAATTTCCACCTCTGCTGCCAGCACGTACCACATCTGCAGATCATTGGGGTATCTTCTGGCAATGCAGCTCTGGTATACATCTTCATTTAACCCATCTTTGAATGCTTCTATCAGGGCTACCTGGGACCAGCCTCGAATATGACACGCCAGCTCTCTAAATTCCTGGGTGTAGTCGGCCACTGATCTCTGCCCCCGATTTATGGTCTTCATCCTAATCCTGGCCTTACGTTCTGCCAGTGGGTCTTCAAACCTGGCCCGCAGCGCAGTCATGAACAGGTCATAATTCATCAGCTGGGGGGCATTATCATTATGCAAAGTCACCATCCACTTTGCAGCTGTTCCCTCCAGAGCTCTTGTAACACATCTAACTTTGGCTGCTTCTGAGGGAAAATCTCCTCCGTATTCCTCCATATAGCTCCAGACTTGTGCCAGGAAAAATCCCAACTCCTTGGGATCCCCCCCCATATTTTACTTCCAACGGAGGCACCTTTGGAGTTCTACGTCTTCTGGCAATTACTCCTCCCGCTGGGGGCACCGGAGCTGCTGCTGCCTGTTGCACCAGCCCAGGTTGATTTATGGGGGTGGCTGCTCTGCTTCTTCTGGCTGGGGCTGCCTCCCCCTCCTCTCCCTCATACCTTTGTTCAGCGTGAGGCTCTCCGAGGGCTTCATTTATGAGGTGTCTGGCTTGATTTAGTAAAAAGTCTTTCCTTTCCCTCTCTTGCCATGGCTCCTCTCTTCCAGACCGACGGGTAGTGGTTACTCCTGGGGGAGGCTTCTCCTCAGGATCCTTCCAGCCAACTCCCAAGGACCATTTGGATTTTACAGCTGGTTTCTCCCCAAGGTTGAGTTCTGCTAACAAGTCAGCTTCCCTTGCTTCCTCTAGCAGCAGCGAATCTTGCCCTCCAGTGGCTCCCAGGTCTTCTTGGTCACTGGCTGGACTTGACATGATGTTCAGACCACCTTGGAAGAAATTGTATTTTCTCTCCGGGTGGGCTGGTAGTGTGAGATTCAGAATAATGTCAGCTGATGCTCCATTCAAAATCCAAGAAAGAAATACTTAGACTCTTTTAATTAGAGAAAAGATATCTTTTATTGGAAGTCAAGTGGTAGCAACAAAAGAATTCTGAGAAAATGGGCGCGTATATCACATATACAAAGTATGGCAATGTTCCCACCCCCAATAGTTCAAATGGTTCTTCCAATTAAAAGTTGTGAATATCATCATGTGGACATCTCCAGGTGGTGATGAGGTTTCTGTCGATTGACCTTGGCATATTTTGACAAAGGTTTGCAGCTGCGCATAGCATAGAAGAGAAAGCAAGGAATAGAAACCTAAGCAAGAATATATCCCCCCCCAGCTTATACAATTCAGTTTGTAACACCTCCAGCTCACTTCCCATAACTATCCCCCCTCCCCCCATTACTTATGACAGCCGAAAGATGCAAAGCAAAGGGAGAAAATCTTGAAGGCTGACATCATGGAACTTGATCAGAAATGTCCAATTGCCATCTTATTTGGTCTTGAAGTCACCAACGAATCTGATGATATCACCAAAGTTCATAAGCAACTCCAATACAACAAGCATTTCTCCTGAAGATATCATTGAAATAACCAAAGATGGCCCTGAGTTCAAATACCTGTACAATGATGGCTTGGCAGCCCCAAGATTTTGTAGAGTTGTCCGCAAAAATGAGTCTAGCAAACAGATATTCATTCATACAATAAACACCATTGCTAAAATCAATCCCATTCAAAACAAACTTCGCTCATGACCAGACTTATCCATACTGCAAAGAATCCGCTCCCGTGAACTCCGCACAGAACTCAAAAAATGTCCAGACAATGGAGAGAAGGATCTATACATTGACTACTGTGCTCATTGTATCAATAGTAAGTCACACAACCCACACCTCTGCATCCAGCCCTACTTCATCCAATCCACCATCACCCAAAACTAGGCACGCACACCCCTAACTACCTCAATTCCAACTACAACTGGCCTTAAATGCAAGCTATTCAATGCAAGAAGCCTTGTAAATAAAATACCTGAATTTCTCCTCTTACTAAATACGGCTAAATTCGACATCATTTGTCTGTGAAACATGGCTCAACGCATCTCTCCCTGACTCCATTACCACAGTAAGAGACTATCATGTTTACCAATCAGATTGTGAAATCCATAGAGAAGGCATTGCTATCTTCTATAAAAAGTCCCTACATCTAAAAAAATGATTCACTTAATGACAGTGATCCACTTAGTGACAGTAACTCACTTAGTGATGGTGTCAGCATTCAGGGAGGAGAAGCTGAACAAGATACCAAGCAAGAGAAGGATGAAACATAGGAACAGTCAATGCCATGCAGATCAGAGCGATGGAACAAAGGGATTCCATCTGACAGGTATTCTGCTATTAAAGTTAAAGTGTGTAATGTATGGTATGAGCCAAGGAACTATAAGGAACTATTGGCATTACCTAAAATTGAACAGGAAAAGTCGAAAGAAGCCTGCTCCAAGAGACTGCGCCGGTATGACAAATCTCAAGGCAGTGCCACTGCTTCTGCATGTGGCTCGCTCAAGTTGTGAACAGCCCGGGGATTTGGGTGCCCTTTACATGACCGGGATGCCTGCAGGATCCCTGGCTACAAGTCCAGCGAGCCCAGCATTTGGGTTCTGGTGTGCTCTTCTCCTCCCGGGTGGCAGCAGTGCATCTATGGCAAGTCCAGCTCACGGAGTCTCACTGATATTGGGTAGCAACTGCCTGATCCAATCTTGCCCAATGCTCAGGTGTTGAGCCCAGCTGGCTTCACGCAGGAGACAAGGCACTATGAGGGAGCCCATTTCTCACATTGGCTGGAGGGGGGAGGTCGCCCATTCAGAGGTTGGGCCTCAGGGCACCACCCTGAACAGGCACCGAGCTGGAGGCTGTGGTTAAGGGACCCAGCAGCCATAAGGTGATCACGCTCCCCACCCCTGGCACCTCAAAAAATAAGACTTCCCTGAAAATAAGCCCGAGTATTGTAGATGACCAGGTAGAGCCCGAGGGAGGGATTAAGTGTGTCATCTTGAATCACTTCATGCCCACAAGATTACTAATTTCAACCTTTGAATTCCATTGACTCTTATCTACTTTGATGGTAGTTCAGATTCTTAAAGAGCGTATTAGCATACAATAAACCTATATTCGTTTGAACTGCCTGGACTCCTATTTCCTATGCTTGATATGTGTTGATTGCTGTGTAGAAAATGGTAGGAAGAAGGAGCATTATGTGTCACTTTTTATTTTATTATTTAAATAAAAGTGGGATTAAAAATGCCTAAAGATAAATAATAAATAAATGGGAAGTAGCAGAGCATGTTTCCCTTAGATTTTATGTGTACAGCCTTCATCATGGTAGTTTTTTCTCTCCATTTTGTAAGATCCAGAAAGATGAAGAGAAGGTACAACATTACAGCCAAAACAAAACAAAATATATTTAAATTAATTTTTAATAAGTACCAAAAAGATAAGCTTTATTTTGCATGGGGGTTAATAAATATTCTTTAGCAAGCAAAGTGACACATTCAAACATTGGTCCAGTTATTTCTTTTACATTTTCATGAAAGCAATAACTTTTTCCCAAGCTAAACAAGATCACAAATTACAGAATATTATTACCCCTTCGTTTTTGTGTTCTTAATTAGATATTAAGAAATGAACTGCCATCCAGAGATTTGTGTTAATTACACTGATGGTTTTACATAGATACATTTATCATGCAGATTTTGTGTGTGTGCAAATCTTTAAGTGGTGTCTGTAAGAATAAGAGTAAGTTTTGCTATTTAAAAAAAAACAAACAGGCCTCCTCATTTTATTTCTTGTTATTCAACCAAATGAAAACTATAATAAAAAAACTGGGGAAGGCTTTTAATTCTCCCACTGTTTCTGAACTCTAAAACTACAAGTGCAATTGCACAAATTAATTGGTTGCCAGCTCTGGCATTTCCTGAAAAGGTGACATCAGTTTATTTTTTCAAATGTGCTTAGTTATTGCATCATCTTTGTTTTCCTTCCATTTATTTGCAAGCCAAATTCAAAGTGCTAGTTTTGATCCTATGACAGCATGGGTCCTCATTTTTCTTTAGTCACATAATATGCAAAAATATATCGGCTATAAGCCAGGCTTGCATAATTGGCCATCAATTAAGGCAGATATAGTCCACCTGCCAAATATGGTTAATCACATGAGGACCTCTCTACAAACTTTTGCTGCTGGTGCAGACATGAAGAAATGGTGGAATTTGTCAAGCAGCCTCATCTACCACAAGCATGGCTGGTGAGGTTATATTTGACTTAGTGAGACACATTGCACAAGCCTGTAGTAAACATTTTAGAGATCATTGGTTTTCCTTAGAGTAGCCCTCATTTTTCTCCATAAAATAGCATCTTATTTTTAAACAATGCAAGTGAATTTATCTTCAGTGCAGATGTGTCATCAAATTATTTTGTCTCATAAAGGAATTCTATTTTCTTATATAGTTCTATGTTCATTATATTTAACTATATTTTCTTTAGCTTTTTTCTGTACATAAACAAATATACTTTGTTGCATTCTGTGCTAAAAGGTAAATACTATAAACAAGTTGAGTCTTAGATGCAATTAACATGATCATCTTAAATAGCAATGCCAAAAACAGGATTTCCTCTTTCATTTGTCATGAGCATTTCAACAGCAATGGCTTAGCATAACAAATGTCTTGGCCACATAGTTTGTGGAAGCTCATATTTTTAACATTAACATTTAATTTAGTGCAATTCTGAGCACCTTGAACAGAAATCACACGAGCTCCAGGCCAACTAAACACTTTAACAGCAACAAAGCAATTAAGGAATGATCAAAACTAGCTACAGCTAAATGTCTACATAAATGATATTATTTTTGTGGTATTAAACGATTTGCATACTTTAAAAACACATTTGTAATACTTTTCAGAAATAATATATTAAGCAAAGATGCACGATATTCTCTTGGTGTTTCTGGTTTACAATACAAGTTGAGTTAAAATAAACTCAAGAAAAACAGCTTTTTTCAAAGTAGTTTCTTTTAGTTTAACCACTAGAATCCAAACTATTGAAGAGAATAATTACTTCTATTTAAATTGAAATGATGAGAAATTGAAAAGGCATCCTTATACTCATCTTGAAACCATGGGTACATAGTTGCTTCCACAGATTATGTATGGTTATTTTTATCATGCAAAGAACTGAGAAGAGTTAATAAATGAAAGCCTTAATTTTACAAAGAAATGTATCAGGCTGTTGTATTCTTGTTGTAGAAGCAAGGCCTGGAACATTTAATACCAGGAGACAGCACAGTTTTTGTTTAAAATTTAGCATTAACTAAACCAAACTAAATATGAAACCATATATCTGTGCTACTTCACCAATATATTCTTGTCACTTGATTATTACAATATTGTGTGATTGTTCAAATGTGAATGAGCCACTTCAATATAGAAGCAGAAGGTTAATATAACCTTTGTATTTATGTCAAACATGGTGCTTTTCAGGTGTGCAGCATGGGAAATTTTCTGGCTATACATTGATTCCAAAGAATGATTCATCTATTTGGTCTTATGATTACAATACTGAAGACATTGAAATGTTACAAATAGACAAATTCAAAAAAGCTCCATCCCTCTATACTTTTTAAAATGCACCTAGATAGTCATGATTGTATCTGTTCATATTGTAAGCCACCCAGACTGAATGAGTAGCATTAAATAATAAATAAATAAATATGATTCACACATTGATCCAGTTTTTAAGTATAAAGTGACCAAGTCTATATTTGTTGACCGGTCATATGACTCTCTAATCTGTCACTTCTACACTAAGTCTATACATAATTATTCATATTCCACTAATCCAGTTAGATTTGCTTTCTAGAAAACAGATTGTATACATATTCCCAAATTCAATTATAAAATAATTTTCTGGTTTCAGATAGGATAGGTGGCTTCATAATTAATATGCAGATACATGTAAGGGAAAAGATAAATGAACTACAGTGCTTATAGAAACTAAAGTATTATTAATTATAAATACTGTATCACTGGAAGACCTGTTGATCAGATCTGCAACCAACTGCCAGGTTGAAATCCCATTTATCTTAGTATTTATGTGAAGTAGGTCTGGTTTGTAGCTGTTTTAAGGCTTATGAGAGAAAATTCCGTGTAAGTTTCAAAAAGTAAATTCTCTCATTCTAGGATTTCAATTAACACATATTTCTTTGAAATGCATGCATTTATTTTACAAATAAGCTTCCAACAATTTATTATTTCACTTGATATAAAATAAAATGGAGATTTAGTGTCCCTGCTTTATTATTTTATTAAAGCCATTCCTATTAATTTTTTTCCTTATCAAATCATATCAGCAAGCAATCTGTTCATAATGGCTTTGAAGAATTAAACTGTTAAGTATTACAGAATAAAACTTAAATGTCTTACACTAAATTACATTTTGATTATAAATGGGCAGGAAGAAATTGATACCCATAAAATCTCTAAAACTATGTAATCAATCCTAGCATCCACATTTATTCCAAATACTTGTTTTTATACTAGAAGACGTATCAAAAAATCACCCAGAAAAAATGGTCGGGTGTTAAGGGGGAAAAAACCTTACTACCTGATAGCTAAGTGCAATGGCTAAATGCAATTTGTTTAAGACAGGGTTTGGTGAAGTTTTACCCAAAAGGTAAAAAGATTGGTAATAGTAGTTTCTGCAGTTGTCACAAGAAGCTAACATAGAATTTTATCCTTGTTGCAGAGATATTGAAACAGTTATGCAACCATAACTGCTGGTAATTCTGAAGTGCCATAAAGTGCCATAAATCCTAGAAACTGAACATATTTCTGGAGGGCATAAAGATAATTAATTTTCGGCCTGGTAAAATTTGTACTAAATTTTCCTACTAATTCCTACTAAATGAAATGCCATTACTCAAATTTATCACCCCGTGGTGCTAAATTCAAAGTTTTTCAAAACTGCAAAAACTACTTTGTTATTGTAATTAGTATTATTTTCTCTATGTAGAGAAGCATCAGGAAATCACTGAGCTTTTTATTAAACAATATCAGACAAGGTGTTGGTCCCACAATATACTGTAAGAATTGGTATATATGGGGAACAATCTTAACTGAAAATAAGGTATATGCTTAGTAGATCTTCCTTCCTTCCTTCCTTCCTCCTTCCTTCCTTCCTTCCTTCCTCCCTCCCTTTCATTTTAGTTTTACGGGGGATCCTTCTTGAATCACTTCCATGAATTAAAGCAAAAGAATGATAAATGGAGCCTTGTGAAATTGCCAACTAATATATTAAACTAAGATAAACAATAGGAGGACAGGTGGAGAGCAAAAGATAAATCATAGAAAGAAAGAAAAAAAGAGTGGAGAAAGGAAAAGAAGACAAAAGATGGGAGAAATAGGAGGAAAATGCCACCAAGGGCAGTGGCCTGTAGGGAACTTGGCCTGCTGAGAGAAACCAAGCTGGACCCAAGAGCCCAGAGGCCCATTGAACTGAGGTGAGTGGAGAGGCAAAACAAACCAGTATAGGCAAGCCAGTGAGTGAGTGGGGACAGCTGTGAAGCAGGGAGGACAATCATCTGTGGGGCAGAGGCAAGCCGACATAGGGCAAAGCAATGAACAAACAGGGTGAACTTGAACTATTAATACATGAAGGTACATATATGATGTAGTTGGAATAACAGAAACTTGGTGGGATGAAACCAGAGGTGGTATTCAGCAGGTTCTGACCAGTTCTGGAGAACCAATAGTGGAAATTTTGAGTAGTATGAAGAATCAGCAAATACCACTTCTGACTGGAGATTTTACAGTATCCTTCCCCTGACATGCCCACCAAGCCACACCCACAGAACCTGTAATAAAAAATGAATCCCACCACTGGATGAAACCAGAAACTGTTCAAAAAAACCAGAACCCATAAAAGAGGAGGAAATAATGTATTGTATGTAAAGGACCACCCAATCAAACAGAAAAAAATAGATGTCGTTTTACTAATCAACTAACAAATACATGTAGGAAACACACTATAATAGTAATGGGGAATTTCAATTACCCTGACATCAATTGGAAAACTAATTCTGCACCAAGTGAGAAATCAAATAGAATCCTAACCAACCTAGCTGACAACTTTGTTGTCTAAAAGGTAGAGGAGGAAACTAGAGGGACAGCCATACTGGGCTTAATTCTTACAAACAGAGAATAAATGATAGAGGGAGTTGAAACTGCAGGAACCTTGGGTGAGAGTGACAAGAATTCAACTTAAAGCAAACAAAAGCAATAGAACACAAGGATACCAGACTTTAAAAGAGCTGATTTTAAAAAGCTTGGAGAGAACTTGGAAAAGATTCCTTGGATGAAAATCCCTTAAGGGGAAAACAATTCAAGAATCTTGGGAAACTCTGAAAAGTACAATCATAAATTCCAGACAAATACAATGCCACTGAGAAAGAAAAACAAGAAATCCAAGATGAAACCAGCATGGCTGCACAAAGATCTCTCTGACAAATTGAAAGACAAAAAGGACAAGTATAAAAAATGGAAAAAAGGACACATAACTATCAGCAGATAGCCAGAATCTGCAAAGACGGAGTCAGAAAGCAAAGGCTCAAAATGAACAAAGACTTGCAAAAGTCAAAGATAATTAAAAAAAGTTTCTTCCAAGATATAAATAACAAGAAAAAAAATCAAGGAAACAGTCGGTCCACTAAAGAGAGAAGACGACAAGGAAGTAACAGGCAGCAGAGAGGAAGCAGTGCTGCTTAACTCATTCCTTGCATCGGTCTTCATGCAAAAAGAAACTATAGCCCAACCTACCAAAAACACAACTGTAAAAGACAGACTGGAATAAAAGTTAAAATAAGCAAAAACTGATCTTGAGGAATACAATATAAATATTATATATTTATATAATATAAATTTATATAATATAACTATTATATAAAAATATAAGTGCACCAATCGTGCCTACCATCCCTGTCCTATTGTTTCTTTTTATTTTTCTTATAAGTATCCACCTCATGTATTCAAAACTATGTTTATTCTTATACCTGTATCTTGAAAGCGATTGACAAATAAAATAAAATCAATCAATCAATCAATCAAACAATCAATCACCAGGACCTGATGTATTACATCTCAGAGTTCTTAAAGGAGCTGGCAGATGTCATCTCAGAACCACTGTATCACATCTTCCAAAAATCCTTGAGCACTGGGGAGGAACTACCAGAAGACTGGAAAAGAGCTGATGTGGTTCCCATGTTCAAAAAAAAGGGAAAAACAGACCCAGGAAACTACAGACCAATCAGCTTAATATCAATACCTGGGAAGATACTGGAAAATAAAATAAAAAACCAGATCTGCCAGCATCTAGAAATGAGTAAAGTAATAATTAGCAGTCTGCATGGGTTTGTTAAAAACAGATCATGCCAGACCAATCTTATTTCATTTTTCAACATAGTGACTAAATTAGTAGACCAGCAAAATACTGTGGACATAATATACTTAGACTTCAGGAAGGCATTCGACAAAGTGGACCACAGCCTACTTCTTGGGAAGCGAGAAAAAGGTGGGATAGATAGCATCACCATTAGATGGATTTGTAACTGGCTGACAAACCATACTCAACAAGTAGTCTTTCATGGTTCTACATCTACATGGAGGGAAGTAAGCAGTGGGGTACCACAAGGTTGTGTCCTAGGCCCAGTATTCTTCAATAGCTTCATAAATTACTTAGATGAGGGAATAGAAGGGGAACTTACCAAATTTGCAGATGATACTAAACTAGCAGGAATAGCCAACACCTTAGATGATAGGCTCAAGATCCAGATGGATCATAACAGACTTGAACATTGAGTCCTATCTAACAGAATGAAATTCAATGTAGAGAAAAGTAGTCTTACACTTAGGTAAGAAAAATCAAAAGTACACATATAGATTGGGTGAAACCAGGCTTAATAGCAGTAACTGTGAGAGGGATCCTGGAGTCTTAGTGGACCATTAATTAAATATGAGCCAACAGTGTGCAGCAGCAGCCAAAAAAGTCAATACAATTCTAAATTGCATTAACAGAGGGATACAATCAAGATCAAGGGAGGTACTAATATCACTCTATGAAGCCTTAGTAAGACTACACTGCCCAGTTTTGGCCACCACACTATTAAAAAGATGTTGAGACACGAGAAAGAGTGCAGAGAAGAGCAACCAAGACAATTAAATTGTCCCACCAGAGGCAAAAATACCACTGCTACACAACAGTAAAAGATGCTTATAGGTTTTTACCACGAGCAGCTGTGGGACACACTGACCATTACATGATTCACCTTGTACCTGCCTACAGACAAAGACTTAAAACCATGAAACCAATTAAATCAGTGAGGACTTGGTCGGATGACCAAGCTGAAATTCCAAGCCTGACTTGATTGCACTGATTGGAATGTTTTTGAAGATGCCGCTGCAGACCTAGATGAGCTCACTGATACTGTAACATCATATGTCAGCTTCTGCAAAGACTTATGTGTACCAACAAGGAACCTGCAAATATATAGTAACAATAAACCTTGGTTCACAGCTAAACTTCCAAAGAGGAAGCCTACAGAAAAGGTGACAGAATGCTATACAATCAGGCCAGAAACATATTAACAGGAGAGATCAGAGCAGCAAAAAGAAGCTACCCTGAAAAGTTAAGGAATCAGTTCTCAACAAATGAACCAGTAAGCATGTGGAAAACTCTTAAAAACATCACTAGCTACAGCAAACCTCTTTCCCAGGCAGAAAGAAATCAACAACTAGCAGATGACCTGAATGTGTTTGACTGCAGGTTTGAAAGGAAACTACAGCCACCTATCTCCACAACCCACATCTCAAACACACCAACAACAGCCAAGCTTCCTACAACTGACCCCAACTCACTGGGTTCAAAACCTCTGGTGATCACAGAAAAAGAAGTACAAAATCTATTTCACAGACAAAAGTCAG
This sequence comes from Notechis scutatus, assembly GCF_049901735.1. Lineage (NCBI taxonomy): Eukaryota > Metazoa > Chordata > Lepidosauria > Squamata > Elapidae > Notechis > Notechis scutatus. Next base: position 69,937,118 of record NC_142012.1, on the reverse strand, counting down.
GAAAAGCACCAGAGCCAGACAAGATAACTCCTTCTTGCTTAAAACTCTGTGCTGACCAATTGGCCCCCATCTTCATCTTAATCTTCAATAAATCACTAGATTTGTGCTGTGTTCCTTCTTGCTTCAAATGCTCTACTATCATCCCAGTGCCAAAGAAGCCCTCCATCAGGGAACTGAATGACTACAGATCAGTTCCTCTAACATCTGTAGTTATGAAAATCTTTGAAAGGCTTGTGCTGTCCCACCTGAAAACCATCACGGACCTGCTGTTAGATCCTATGCAGTTTGCATACAGAGCAAATAGATTGACAGATGATGCTGTTAATATAGTTCTGCACTACATCCTACAACACCTTGAATCTTCAAATACCTACACAAGGGTCCTCTTTGTAGACTTCAGTTCAGCATTCAATACCATCATTCCAGACATTCTTCTCACTAAACTAAACCGGCTAGCGGTACTTGAACACACGTGTAAGTGGATCATAAGCTTCCTAACAGACAGGAAGCAGCAGGTGAAGCTAGGCAGAATCACATTTGATACCTGTACAATTAGCACAGCTCCCCCTGAAGGCTGTGTGCTTTCTCCACTTCTCTTCTCCCTATATACCAATGACTGCATCTCAAATGATCCATCTGTTCAAACACTGAAGTTTGCATATGATACAACAGTGATTGGTCTCATTTGAGACAACGATGAATCCACATACAGACGGGTGGTGTAATCAGAACAATCTGGAACATTAACATACTCAAAACCGTAGAAAAGGTGGTAGACTTAAGAAGAAACCCTCCCATGCTACCAACTCTTACAATACTAGACAACATAGTATCAACCGTAGATACCTTCAAATTTCTAGGTTCTGCTATATCACATGACCTAAAATGGACACCTAACATCAAAAATGTCATAAAAAAAGCACAACAAAGAATGTTCTTTCTGCGCCAACTCAGAAAGCTCAAACTATCCAAGGAGCTGCTGATACAGTTCTATAGAGGAATTATTGAGTCTGTCATCTGCACCTCTATCTATAACTGTCTGGTTTGGTTCTGCAACCCAACAAGACAGACACAGACTTCAGAGGATAATTAGGACTGCAGAAAAAACAATTACTACCAACCTGCCTTCAGTCAAGGACCTGTATACTGCACAAGTCAAAAAGAGGGCTGTGAAAATATTTACAGACCCCTCACATCCCGGACATAAACTGTTTCAACTCCTTCCCTCAAAACGACGCTATAAAGCACTGTACACCAGAACTAGACACAAGAACAGTTTTTCCCCGAAAGCCATCACTCTGCTAAACAAATAATTCTCTCAACACTGTTCAACTATTATAAAGTCTGCACTGCTATTACTGTTAATCTTCTCATCACTCCTTATCCCCCCTCCCCTCCCACTTGTGACTGTATGACTGTAACTTAGTCGCTTGTATCCTTACGATTTATATTGACTGTTTCCTAGTATGATTTGATGGCTTATTGAATCCTATGACTATCACTAAGTGTTGTACCTTATGATTCTTGACGAATGTATCTTTTCTTTTATCTATACTGAGAGTATTTGCCCCAAGACAAATTCCTTGTGTGTCCAACCACACTTGGCTAATACAGAATTCTATTCTAAATAAAGAATTCTATTCTATTAGGGGACTGAAGGCTAAAACATACAATGAACGGTTGCAGGAACTGGGCATGGCTAGTCTAGTGAAGAGAAGGACCAGGGGAGACATGATAGCAGTCTTCCAATATTTGAGGGGCTGCCACAGAGAGGAGGGGGGTCAAGCTATTTTCCAAAGCACCTGAAGGCCAGACAAGGAATAATGGATGGAAACTGAACAAGGAGAGATTCAACCTGGAAATAAGGAGAAATTTTGAAAACAATCAACCAATGGAACAGCTTGCCTTCGGGAGTTGTGAGCGCTTCTTGAAGCTTTCAAGAAGAGACTGGACTGCCACCTGTCAAAAATGGTGTAGGGTCTGCTTGGGTGGAGGGGGGGTTGGACTAGATGACCTACAAGGTCCCTTCCAACTCTGTTAATCTGTATTGATTCAGTATTAAATAACTGCCCTCATGGATGTAGCTTACCCTTGTAAATGCATTTTAAATGAAAACGTGACAAACACTCAGACCAAGCAAACAGATGGAGAAACGAATAGTCTCAAACATTGATTTTAATTTTAGAGGCTTTATAAAGAAATACACTCTATATCGAATTGTAAATGTAACATATGTGACCTATAGGTTTTTCTTTGTAATGCCAAAAGCTTCCCCTTACAAAATAAAAATATCAGGATTCCTATGATTTACTGTATATAAGTTAAAAAAAAGTAAGGTGTTTCACTTAGGCAAGAAAAACCAAATGCACAGATATAGAATAAGTGGTATCTGGCTTAATAGTAGTAACTGTGAGAGGGATCTAAGAGTCCTAGTGGACTGAGCCAGCAGTGTGCTGCAGCTGCCAAAAACACTAACACAATCCTAGGCTGCATGAACAGACGTATAGAATCAAGAACATGTGAATACCACTTTATAATACCTTGGTAAGACCATACTTGGAATATTGCATCCAGTTTTGGTTTCATGATATAAAAAAGATGTTGAGACTCAAGGGTACAAAGAGGAACAAAGGTAATTAGGGAACTGGAGGCTGAAACACATGAAGAATGGTTGCAGGAACTGGGTATGTCTAATCTAATGAAAAGCGTGACTAGCAGTATTTCAATATTTGAGGGGCTGCCATAAAGAAGAGAGGGTTAACATATTCTCCAAACCACCTGAAGGTAGGAAAAGAAGTAGCAGGTGGAAGATCACCAAAGAGATCCAAACTAGAACTAGAAATTTCCTGAGTTAGACTAATTAATCAGCTGGACGCTTGCCTCCATCACTGGAGATTTTTAAGAGATTGGACAGCCATTTGTTTGAAATGTTATAGGGTCTCTTAGAACTGCTCTAGAAGGGGTTGGATTAGATCTCCCAAGTCTCTTCCAACTCAGTCATTCTGTTATATGCACTATATAACAGAATGACAGAAATTGGAAGACACTTTGGCAAGTTTATGATATGTGAACTTAAAACATATAGATACATTTTGGATAAATTTTAGCGATTTCAGGGGGGATATCTTAAAATATATATGTTTGAAAATATACAGTTGATTATTTAATGTGAATATGTTTAAAGTTGGAATGAATTATTAAATTAGATAGATTGAGGGGATATACCACGTGGATCCTAAATATATTGGTTTTTATTTTTATTTTTTTAGATTGTTTATTATATAATTGGCTTAGGGAAGATTAAGGATAATGATGTGTAATGTTAAATAAAATAGGTGGTAAGCTGAAAATGGAAATAATAAATAATAATAAGAATTGGGAATCTATATTTGGATTAAATGATATTGATTTTGCATTAATGAATTGAAATATGAAATGGAAATGTATTTAAAGATGAGTGAAATGGATAATGATATGAAATGACATCATATAAGATTGGTGGAAATGAAAGTATGATTATGTACAAGTGTTATAATCTGGAACCACGTTGCCCACGCAAAGAGATGTGTAAAAAATAAAAAATAAAAAACTTTTTGGAAAAAAAAGTAGAAGCCTAGATATTTCTTTTTGATTCAGGTTTGGACAAAATGGATTTATATTTTTTCTTTTTGATAAAGGCTTGAAATTCTGGACCTAATATAGGAAAAGATCTGGTCAACAAAATTGACAATATGTCTTGTAGTTTATTAAGCACTATGTCATTAATAGAAAATTAATACATTTTATTTAAAACAAAATTGACTATGTGTCTTGTAGGGCTGCACAAAGCATTTGGAGATATTTCATTTGTCTGGTGTACCAATTTGCTGCTAAATTTTTAAAGCCATCAGGTCCTCCTGAAAGATTAATGTGACCATTTCAGGAGTCTGCCTATGCTATTTGAGCATATGTGTGCATTTCCAAAAGAACTTTTGATAAAGTTTATCACCAAAGCAGATCAAATACACCATTGTCTTTTAGTAGTATAATTATTGAAATATATTTCTCATGCCCTGTATACAGAAGTCGCTCAAAATTGTTTTTAATTATTCCCTTAAAACAAAAACAAAAAATCACAATATTGCAAATATGGGTAGAAATTTCTTAAACTTAATATGAAAAATTAAAGGAGAAAGCAGAGCATTGTATCCACCTTAGAGCCAACAAGAATTAGAATAGCAAACAGAGGAAAGATAAAGGTTTTAACCTTGAATTTTACAAACACATGTACTATTGGCTGACTTCAATGTTAGTAACATGAATGAATATAACTGAAAACTAGAGAAGCTACAACTGAACTAACTGAACTGAACTAACTGAAAACTACAAATAAGCTATGTATCATCATATGTTCAAGTTAACAACTACCTATATTTTGAATATAGGCATCAGGACTAACAATTTCAGTGCAATTTTCTAGATCTGTTAGTGACATCCACTAGAATGCAACCCTAGTTCATAAGCAATACAATCAGATTGACCTACATAACTTGTTTGGTGCAAGACAGGGCTGTTGGTTGATAATAACATGAGTGTAAGTGCCCTTATTTTTAGAATCAGGATATTATTATACAATTCAAGACAGTTCATTCAAGTATGGCTTTGTTAAAAGCAAAGAACAACTACATTATTGTTGCATGGAATTGTAATAACAGTATGTGTGAAGTTTATTACAAGTTCACTAATATGCATGATTATTTGATACCACAAAGTTTAAAAAGAATTTTATCTAGACAAATATTTTTCTATCCTACCTGCTGTCTGAAAAATTAGAAATTCCAGCCCTGATGTATCAATCTAAACAGCACAAAGAAAATCTTCTGCATAATCAATTGTATTTAAAAACCCCTCTTTCCTAATTTCTGAGAAGCAAACGTGATCTGCTATAGTTGGAAGGAAAAAAGCCTCTGGTATCACTTCAAATTTTAAGAAAATATCTAGGTTATAAAACACATTTTCCTTCTTTAAAGACCAAATCTTTTTTCAGTGCTATGAACTGTCATCTCCTATGGAAATTAACGAGAGATTAAAAAAACAGAGCAGTTTGCAGCAGAAGAGCCTTGAGTGGTTGTGAATGCTCAAATATTATATACTCGGAAGATCTTATGACCTGTGATTCATTACTGGATTTCATGTACCAGTGACAGTGAGGACAAAGCATCAGATGAATTTGAAAACATTGTTGGTTCACATTTCATCACACTCAGAATACATCAAAAGTATTAACGCTGGAGCACCATAGAAAAGAATGTCACTGATAATAAAAGGTGGTTATTTTACTTTTCCAACTACTAGCAATTCGTTTGTAGATTTCCAAGAACACAGATTGAGAATTAACCCCAGATGTAACATTTGAAGAGAAGTCAGATCAATGACTTGGGCTTTGCCTTAGAATTATGTTGTTGCAGCCCTTTGTCCAAAAACAATAAAATTATTTTTTTTCTACATTGTGGTATTTACATTTGATTTACATATATATACACATATACATGTATTTGTACCTCGACAGCATAGCATTGGAGAGCCAATTGCTAATTTACAAATAAAACATTTTAAAATATGTATAACTCTACAATGAAGAACTTTTTATTGCTCACCTTCACAATATCATCACACTGTTGCACTCATTTCTAAGTAATATAGATCTACATTATATATGAACAAATATAAAAATAAGGATTTTTTATAATGTTTGAAATAAACTGCTATGTTAATTAAGAAAGGACAATTTATTAGAGGGAATAAATACATCATGGGGCAATATGATTCCATCCTTTATACTTTTTCCTATTACATGAAATGTAATAGTTTAGGGTAATGTTATGTTTCTCTTTCTAGGAACAATAGCAACAGCATTAGCACTTAGACTTATATACTGCTTTACAGTACTTTACAGCCCTCTCTAAATGGTTTAAATAGTCAACATATTGGCCCCAACAATTTGGGTCCTCATTTTACCCACCTCGGAAGGATGGAAGGCTGAGTCAACCTTGAGCTTGGTGAGATGTGAACTGCCAAATTCCAGTCAGCTGGCAGTCAGCAAAAGTAGCCTGCAGTACTACACTCTAACCACTGGGCCACCATGGCTCATACATGGCTCAAATCCTATTGAATTCAATCAAACTTACTTCTAGTAGAAATGTATAAGATTGCAATGTAAATACTAAAAGATCTGGTACTAGAAGATACATATGTATGTCTATGACTAGGTCTGTCTGTCTGTCTATCTATCTACATATACACATACATACACACATATCACTTAGCTATTGATATTTGGCACTCTCTAAGCCAGGGATGTCAAACTCAAAGCCACGGGCCAGATCCAGCCCATGTTGAGGCCAAATCCGGCCCACGTGGGCCTCCTGGAAACTGTAAGGGTCCAGCCCACATCACTTCAGCCTGGCCCCCGCCATCCCAGCGTGCCCAGTTCTCCCATCGCTATGTGCAGAGCAACTAAAGTAGTCTGTGGGACTACGATAAACAAAATAGTTCAGACCTCATGAGATCTTTTTTTTTTCGTGAGAAGTTGAAAGGTCTGAACTATTTTTTTTATCGTAGTCCCTCAGACTACTTTAGTTGCTTTGCATGTGGCGGCAGCAAAAGGAGCTGGAAAGGTTAGTGAAGAGGCTGCCCTAAGTGGCGGGGGTGGAGGGGGGGGTGATGGTTTGTCCTGGCTGAAGGGCCCTCAGGTAAGACAGGGTGGGGTAGGTGAGGCAGCTCTGCCCCTCCTGCCTTGCTTCGTCCTTCACCCCTCCCTCTGCCTCACTTTGTTCTTCGCCACTTCTTCTCCTTGCTCACCACTGTAATCTAGCAGGAGGCTGAGCAATGCACTGGCGCTACGGCCGCAAAGCGAGGAGGTAGGGGGTAGAGTATGAAGGGAGGCTGGGTATTTGCGCGGAGCTGCCGGCTTACCTGAGCGCCTCACCAGCCAGGCACTGAAGCGCCACACGAAGCCTCCAACTGAGCTCTGCACACCCCTGCCTTGCTTTCTACTCCGCCTCCCGCCACTTTGCTTCAGGTGGCTCCTGCTGTCCGCATCACTGCCAGCAGCTTGGCTGAAGATCGCTCTCCCCCCCCCAACACACAGAGAGACAGACAGACAAACAGAGGTTGCATTGGATTGCTCCCCCCCTCCCCATTTGCAGGGTGGGGAGGAGCAGGAGACCAGCAAACACTTTTCGCGCTGAGAATGAAAGTTTCTTGGTCCCTGACTCTGCCAAAAAAGGATGGGTTCCTGAATCTGTGTGAAATTATAGCACTTGGGAACGTCCACTTTTTATTCTCGGCATAAAAAGTATTTCCAAGCCAAATCTCCTCTCCCTTTTTCAGAGGCAAAGAAACAAAGAAACAAAGAGAAGAGACAGATATTTGCAAGGTGAGCCCTTGTGGCAGGAAGGGAGGGAAAAAACATGAGGTATCTTCGTGGGTCAGGGAGGCCTTGAGGGCCTGTTCTATCACTAGGCACCCCATGGCCTTCCCCATCCTGAGATACCTCTCAATTCAACATGGGTGTTCTTGAATTGTGAGCTCTTAGGAAATTATCCCCACCTTGGGCATTGCAAGCAGCTATTTCCGGTGGGGAAAGCATGTCAAGAGTATATTCATGAACTGGAAAAGAGCTTGGTAACAAGGTCAGCCGATGAATAGGCATAGCAACTAAGTCGACTGTTTTGAAAACTGAAACTAGAATTAGCCTAGGCTGGAAACTGAAACTAAAAGTAGCCTAGGTATAGTGGTATGTTAAGCTCTGCAACTCTGCAGCTATGTTGAGCTCTGGATCTGTCTATTGAGATGAAACTGCTTCTCTCCTCTTGCTTTCCTGCTGATCTATTGAAGATGAAACTAACTTGCTTGCTTGCTGAAGACTGGAGCTCTGCTCTGAACTTGCAACATGTTTCTGTTTGAGTTTGCTCCATGTTAGAGAAATCTACAACTGGTTTGTAAAATCTTATGTTTATAAAAATGTTAAATGAAGCATCAGCCATCTATGTTTATTTTTCTGGCGCTGAGTCATCACTGCGAAACTCTCAATAAAACAGGATGAACAAGTGGGGGAAAATATTTTCCTTTGCTATATTAGACCATGGCGGGGTCCCTACAGGAGAGCTCTTTTAAGGATTATATATTAATAGAAAAGCAACTAACACCTCTGTTCTTAAATGCTAAAGCTGTTGCACATAAAAAACAGAGGAGCTCTGATCAACTATCAGAGTTATCAATTTGACAGTTTTTGCTGTACTATAGTCTGCGGATGCCCCCACGAAATGCAAGCACGGGATAAACTGAGTCTGGTTTGTTCTCAGTCTTATAAGTGTCCACAAATTACCAGCAAAAGTGGCATTTGAACACAAGGTGAGGAATGTTTCCCTTTGAGTATCAAAGAAGGAACAGGAAAGACAAAGAAAAAGAAGGAAAGAGGGGAAGGAAGAAGAAAGGAGAACGAAGAGAGAAGGAAAAAGGAAAGAAGGAGATTATTATGAGAGAGAGGACCTGAGGTAAATCCTGCCTTAACACTTGGCCTCCAGCAGCCCTGCTGCCTTTTGCCATCCCCTTGTCCCCTCAATGCACCTTAAATGAGCTAACTTAAATAATGCATCCAAAGTGCAGGATCCCTGTAAACAGAAGTTTGGTAATGTTATGATTTACCATGGCCAGCCTGGCCAGCCATAGTTATGCAATCATCATTTCTACCATCCTTTGGTTAGAAAGCCGGGTCTCCTGGTAAGGAGATGGGGTGGGCCTCCCTCTGACTCACACACTTTGCCCTCTTGCACACACCATGAGCAACCTGGCCAAGGAGAGTGAGCACAGCAGCAGTGGGAGCTGGCCACGCCCACCCCAGCCACGCCCACCCTGGCCCACTGAAGTCAACCACAATCCTGATATGGCCCTCCATGAAATACCCCTGGCTCTAAGCAGTTTACCAGTCAGCATATTGCCCCCAACAATCTGGGTTCACATTTTAACCAATCTTGGAAGGATGGAAAGCTGAGTTAACCATGAGCTGGTCAGGATCAAATTCCTGGCAGCGGGCAGAATCAGCCTACAACACTGCATTCTAACCGCATACACACCAACACACATATACATATGAGTTTCCATACATTAATTTTAAATTTGGTTTAGAAATATACAGTGTTGTTAAACTTTGCAATATCTAGTTTATGCATTATGTTCAAGTACTGTACAAAACTTGCAATAAATAACACTAGACAAGTACACAGTTCTATTATAAAGACACCATTCTTCTGGTGTATTTTTTTTCTTAAAAAATCAACTAATAACTGCTAATATGTGTATGCGAATCAAATACTTTTAATTGACCAAATCTATTGAAAAAATTAAAATATAAATAATTATCAGTGATGATATTGTTTATAAGGGCTTTGGGGACAAGTTTCAGAATGAAATTAATGGATAATATTAAATATAATACAAAAATGGTAAATACAGGCTTCAGTTTTGTTTTCATAAGTATTTAAGTATTTATGAAGTATTAAAGATTTTTTCTTTAAAAACAAAACAAAAAATAATCCACTTCAGAGAAAAACTATTTTTTTAAAGTTGTTTTACATTTATGCCAGGAAAAGATAAATTGTACTTTACAAAAGCAGCAATAATAATTAATGATAAATGAATTAATGAAACTACCATTTTGGAACCAACATTGAAGTGCATTGTTTCCTATCTTTATAGTGAAAAACAAATAATATGAAGGAAGTCTTTTAGAACAGAATTAATGGAGACTTTACTTTGGAAAAAAAATGCACAAAAATCTTATGTTACCAATGTATTTAATTCCCTGAATAGTATCCAAAGGTACTGTATATTTTAGGTACTTAGCATTTCTTTTGAAAGTTATAAAAATGGAAATTCACAAGATGGATTTTATACTCAAAGTTGTCTTGTGACTGTCTACTATATGTAGTTTACTTCTAGGTAAAGTCATATACCCATATGTAAAAATGTAAAATGTTGCTTCTCATGGCATTATAAGCAAATTATCCATGATCAAACCTATTGACTGATCAAGTTTCTTTTTCTATCTACTTTCTAGAACTTCTTATAGGAATCTTAAAAAAGTGTCAGAAGTTTTTCCATTATTGAATAGTTGAATGGGTTAATATTACAGATATCAAACCATGGTTACAAAACATAGTCTTGAACAGACTCCAAGGAACAAGTATACAGAAAGAAAATGATTTTTAGGCTGATCTACAAACTGCTTGTTCAAGCACTTACTAATGTGATTTTATGCTTCTGTTTTTATGCTTCTGTTTGAGCAAGATCATGCAGAAGGAGGTTGCATAAATGGAAGAACATCTTTGGATTGAATTGCACATTTCTCATGCAATACCCTAGAGACTGAAAATAGCTTTTCCATGAGCAAAAGGTAACTTCATCATATGGAAATGAATGTTTTTATCCATCCTTTGGCACCAACCTTTGGATCCAGTTTTAGGCTTATTAGTGAAGTCACTTAATACTATTAGTGGCAAATTGTCATATGCACAGCAATCAATGCAAATGATTTCTAAGGCTGCTCATTTCAAAAATTCAGAAATATAACAATTGAAAACAAATATTTTTCTAGTTATTTCAAATAATAAAATGAAAACTGACCTTACCTTACTACTACTACTGTATCCTTAATACTGAATGGCTTATTTGAAGGATCATATTTACCTGAAATATGAATTTAAGAAGATCCTCCCCCAAATGTAGGGTAGTTAGAAAAATACAGTATACCATACAATGCCAGTTTCTCCTCTTTGTGTGAATTGTTAAACTGTTAAACCGCTTGTGTCTGATTATTTGTAATCTTCAATATGCATCATAGGGCAACAATTTTTAATCAATGTACCTCAAATGAGCTAACTTAAGGCATCCAAAATGCAGGATCCCTGTAAGATAGAAATTTGGTACTATGGCCAGCCATATCATTTATCCTGGCCAGCTTTCTACAATGAAAGTTAATGGGGCAGCAAGCAGGAACCAAGTTATTGATACGAACCAGTACATATCAACCATGTTCAAACTCTAATCTTTGTTATAAAGAGAAATATGCAAGTACACACACACACACACACACACACACATATTCCTATCTCTCTCCTTCATGAAGCAATAAGAAAAAAAATGAAAAGGCATAGAAACAGAATGAAGGGAACAGAAAAAATTGGATGAAGTAATTCAAAAGTAATTCTACAGGACAGGAAGAGAGAAGTTTTGTTTGGAAGTTAAATAGTTAAATTCATCAGACAAGGAACCTCTTTCCAAGCCACAGTAAATCTTCATGTTAATGTTCAAAAATATCCATGAATTTCAGCAGTGATGTCTGAAGCTATCGGCATATATTGCTGTTCTATTTTTCAATAGCTTTTTCTATTTCTAATAGCAAGTTATCTCTCTGGGAAGAAATGAGTCTTCCTGTTGGGTTAAATTCTGTCAGCCTCAACTGGGACTTGCAGACTTAAAACATAGGCTTCCAACTTCAATGTCCCAGTTGGTATAAAAATATTTATTGTCTGTAATAAACTACATATCTTAGAACCAAAAGGGCCACAAGAAGATTTGACATGAAGCAATCTACAAAAACAGTGATTTGAATGTTATGGAGGTTGTCTTATTCATCAATACTGTTTCTTTTTGAATTCTGCACAATTTGCCTATTTCAGCTTTTAAATCATGATTCAGTAGAAGTCACTTGATCCAGAATGCACTGGAGACAGAAGGGAAATAACTAAAACAAATTACTGAATTAATATAACTAACCAGGAACCAACAACACATGCTTAGTTGTTTAGTTTTGTGTCTCATTTTGTTTCTGCATGTTGTTAACATCTTCTGCAATGGGTATGGATTCAATTATTTCCTCGCATTGTTGGAAGGAATCTCCAAGTGTAACACTTTTCTTTATCAACAGACTGATCACACGGTAGGATAAGCCGATAATTAGCAACTTCAAAACTTGATTAAAAGAAATTATTATCCCTGCCATTTCTGAATCTTTTATGCATAACTTGCATTCTTAATGATTGCTAACAAGAGAGTACTTTATGCTCACCACATATCTATAATATTTACATGGGCACTGATACCATAAGAAATTACTAAGATTACTCTTTTTTAAAAAAAAAATCCTTCTCTTTTTAAATGATAGCTTCTTTGCATTAAAGTAGAATCAGTTGTCTCATAGAAAAATATCTTAAACTTTAAATTAAAAAAATAGCGTTACTAAATAGTTACATAGGATCATAGATGGTTTGTATGGATATAATTCAGCAGAGTTAAATCCAAATTTAGGAGCTCACATAGATAGGAGAGCAGAATGTATTTGCCATGGGTGCCATCTGCTTACAGATCCCATGACTAAACTCTGTGCACCTCCTTTGGAGATAAACAAATATGACACTTATATATATCCTGTACATATTAGTTCACTGATTAGCAGTTATTAGTCATACTGTACATAGGAAAACAACTTGACCGTAATGATGTTACATGCCCTCAGCATAAAGTTAAGGTTTTAGTGTGAGGGTGCAAACCCATGCAAGACAGGTTCCCTGTTTAGATAGGTGGCCCAATACACCAAATTGAATGTGCCAAATAAAACTGGAAATACTATCCTGGACATTCTATCAATTTTGCTAACACTGTTAAAGGTTTTCTTTGCTTCTTGTGGTTTGGTTTCAGGTTTGGCTTTGTGGGGTTCTGAAGTAGTGGTAGCACTCTTGGAGATGGTGGGGAGAACAGAATCCTTTGTGATGTTTGGTCCATAATTGGCAACGGCCACTGCATAGGCATTGTTTTTCTTAATGACTGAGGCCTTTTCCTTTTTCTGTTAAAATATAATAAGAGGATAATAAGATATTATTAAATATATTCAAACTTTTCTGCACCAACAGACGTAATACTATCTACTTCCTTCAATTCCCAATATTGTGCCTCAGATTGACTTCACTGACTATGATACTGCCGTTGTAGAAAGCTTCTCTGACTTTTGGCTAAGGCCATGTGTATCCTATGTGTGAATCTTCAATGGTGACATGATTATTTTCTTCACTGTGATGGAGCAGTGCTGTTTTCATGCTATAAACTGGAAGCTTCTGTGTCTATGCTTCAATGTAAACCAACACATGCAAGTGGGCAGAATATTTTTATTTATTATTTTATAAAACAAATTATTCTGCAGTATCTAGAGATGTAGAAAGTATCATAAACTGTTATTATTATGCAATCTGCATTATTTGTGCCATACATCAAGAAAAGAAGTAAGTTAGAAGATCTGTAATGCATATTACATAGTCAAGGTAACCAGCAACGGCAGTGATGAGAAATACAGTTCTTTCTTATACTGTGTTCTTCACTATTAAGAACAGCAGAATATGGAAGTAGTTGGAATTGCTTTGTTCCGGGATGTTTTTTCAATTTCCCAGCTCTAGAATTTCCTGATAGTCCCACTGAACCTATATAGTTTTCCAAGGCTGATCAAAGCTCTTTAGGAGGAATGGCAGAATAAATATCATCTGTTCTTTTTTGCTTATTACTTTCTGGAGCCTTTCTACTAAAAGCCCTTGAAACAAATTGGTTGTGAGGAAGAATGGACAGACCATCAACTAAACTGGAATTGAGCTATCTGAATAATTCAAAAACAGGCATGTGACAATTAATGTCACAGATTCATGAAAAGTCAGAATTAGTCCTTGGGTACTTCTTTTTCCCCTTCTATTTTTGACTGTGTAGTTTATAAGCCACAGGTTAGTGACATGGAATTTCCCACCCCAAAAAAGGGCACCAGTGCTCTGATATCTATAAATTAGCAGGTAAATGACAAAAAAACCCCAAACTTAGAGGTTCCATTTTCCTCTTCTTGTCAACCCTGAAGCAAGCCTGGCCGAGGCCATCTTTGAGGCTTCATGGTTGCCACAAAGCTAAAGGGAGAAGGGGCGGGGGGAATTTTAGATAGCTCGGCTTGGCTGTCAAATACTTTCCTGTGGAAACCAAAGCCATTCCAACAGGTGGTTGAGAAGTGGAGGAGTGAAGTAACCAGACAACCTGTCAGCACTGCTATTGGACAATGTGACTGGTGACTTGGGGGAAAAGGGGGAACTTTTAATTAGCTGAAAACCGCGGGAACCTTCAGAGTCGGTTTTCATAAATTGTGCCAATATGATGTATCCAGTGAATTGTTCTTTGAGGAACATACCTGTCTCAGAATTCTGCTTTCAATGGGTGCATTATTTGGAATGTTGACACTTCTCTTTCATGCTTTCCCTCACAATTATTCCATACTTTTACTTGAATTGCAGTTTAAAGTATATTCACTTGAACTCCATCTCAACTTTGGTTTTACTAGCATGTTAAGAATGCTTCTGTCTTCTTATTGCTATGAAATTGATAAATAGCTTTTTTTTCATTTTTTCAAGTTCCTTGTGCAGACAATAGAATTTGTAGAAGCAAAAATCATTTTTTTTCCAAAACAGCATAACCATTTTAGCACTAAAAATAATTTTTATTTTAAAATAAGATTTTTTTTAAGAAGATTTTTTTTAAAAAATAAATAATTGAAAATGCCCTTTTGGGGATCTTAGAAGTCTAGTTTGTTTTTACTTTATTTTGAGTCTGCCATAGATCTGAAGAAACAAAACCCAGAAGTTTTGGTTTGTTCAAGGTTTTGGTTAAAGCAAGTGGGTTTCCACGGCTGGTGGACATCACATCACTCTTATTTTCTCCTCTATACAATCTGTGTATCAACACTTCCTTTGTCACTGACTTCTTCACTCTAGGATAACATGTCAAAGTCCTTATCCTTGGTTTTTTTCCATTCATATCCATCACTAGAACCTCTTCTCCCAGAGCAACAACATTTTGGTTCATATCCCTGAACAAAATAGGCCTTTTTCATTCTACTTCCAACTGAAAAACATGTTTTGGTTCAGATGGATCAATAGAACCAGCTGTTTTATTTTTTTTTATTAAAAAACTCTTATTGATAAATAAAAAGGTTTTATTTATTAAACCTAGATTTATTATCATTATTGCTATTAAATGCCTTTTAGGGATTATATTTATATATCTTAAACACAAAATTCCTCTACTAATATCAAACATCTCTGAAAATGGAAGCCATTTTTAAAATAAACCATTTGCTTTAGTCAAATGAGAATCTGTACAATTACATAAAAAAGATCTATGACAGCTATTCATTTCTTTTGCTCAATATAGTTAAAATTCTTTTAGCAAAGTATCATTGGTTCCACTAATTTCTGTATAAAAATCGTTGAAGATAATGAAATGCAGTTGAAGGTTTGAAGGAAATTAAACAAACATAAATTGGCTATGATTTAATTTATGGACAGCCTTGGGATAATATTTGTTTCTTTAAAATGAAACAGGTAGAGAAAGGTTCCATATGAGCTGTTTAATTTCTGCTGAAATGCAAACCCAATTCTCTGCTTCTTTTCATAATCATTATTGTTTAACATATCCTATCTTTATATTGGTTTAAGACTTTAATTATTTTTCAGTAATGGAAAACTATCAACAGAGATGGTGTTAAATTTATTTTTTTTCAAATTGGAAGAAACCTTATACATATTTTTGATCACTCACCTTATCATTGACTATGCTTTTTCCATCCCACGCCCATCCTCTTTTTGTAAAATAATTTACAGTGGCAAATTCTATCAAGGCAGAGAACACAAATGCATAACAAACAGCAATAAACCAATCCATAGCTGTGGCATAAGCTACTTTAGGCAGGGAATTACGAGCACTGATGCTTAGCGTTGTCATTGTTAGCACTGTTGTTACTCCTGCAGGGTAGAAAAAGAAGAATGAACTTGGGTCAAGGTAATGCAAAATGCATGGAAAGTTTAGCACCAGAACTAAAGACAATTAAGGGGCAAGATAGAAAATTAAACTGAAAAAAACCAAAGTGCAGAAATTACAATTAAGTTCAATGATATCTATGAAATTACATAATGTTTGTGATTTATTATTTTAACGATCTTGTACCCCAAAAAGTCAACATGACAGCTGCAACTCTGCAATCAAAGCCTCAACTCTTTTTATAGGCATTGTGACATGGATTAAAAAAGAGTGACTTTAAATCACATGGCTGCCATCTAGACATCTTTCACCTCCCACTGCAGATGTGCTTAATGCATTTGTTTGAGATCACATTTTTACAGATATTTTCTCTAAGATGTATTGTAGACTCTTGAGTTGCTAATGTTATAGAACTGATTGAAGAGTACAAAACTCAGACATTTGCCTGGTATACTGCATAACATGTGAACGAATAACATGCATTATTGGATGCATGTTATTAGTTCATTGGATGGAAGGAAATTTGTGAGTTCTACTTTTAATTTGAAATGTTTTTGTTGAGAACAAAACATTGACAGGTTCTGTTCCAAAGTAACTATGAAATGAAAAAAAAAATCTTATTTTTTGAAATAAAAGAAGCCCATCACTTTATATCTGGTGTTTAAATTAATATTTGTTAAAATATTTGGAGACTATCTATAAATGTATCAGAACAGGATGGCATGCTAATGAAACAGTACAGCTTTATTATGGTAGAATAACCATATGACAGGAATCCAATAATATCTTCTGGATATCACCTTTTTATCTGCCAATCCTTCTCACTGAAGCTTAAAATCTAGCTGAAATATCTGTGAGTTATTCCCCCCCGCCCAAAATTATATATTAATTTTTAAATGTCATTTCTTTGTAAACCAAAAATCTTGCGGAGAAAAATTATCAGGGTTTGTTTAAGGAATCTGGAGGCTAACTCAATATGATGTCCCCCTAACATATATTCAGCTCTAGATTAAAATTGCAGATAGACTGTTAGAAAATGAGAAGATGGGAAGAGGAGCAGGATCAATGTACCTTAAAGAAAACAGGATCACTGACAATTATTAGAATGCTGCCGTAAATTAAGAAATCTACAGATTTCAAAAAAGTTTTGGTTTGCAGATCTGGAAAAGTCTCAAATTCAATTCACATGAGTATCTTGACACGGAAAAAACTACAATCAGGTAAGTTTTCAGCAATTTATTTATATACTTGCTTTTTCCTTAGCTAAAAGATTCTCGCCATTATGGAATCCAAGAACAAATCCAAAAGCAGCCTATTCTGCATGTTGCTAAAGAAGTGCCTTATATAGTATAAGGATGTCCCAGCTGAGGGGTGGCCAGGGGCCTAACTGAGTAACGGACCAAGGGCACTGCTGAGAGGCAGAGAGGCAGCCCAGTTAGGAGAGGGAGAGGCAGCCTGGTGGCCCTGCTGAAAGGTGGCCCTGCAGCCCAGCAACCCAGCCCAGGGGCCCAGAGATTCCAGAATAGGCACTGAGACAGCTGGAGGCCAGCTGAGCAGTGGTAAAATGGAGCTGGTGGCAGCAGGCCAGTGGCTGATAGCAGTGCAGAGGACCAACTGAGCAGTTATGGTGCAGAACAAAGTGGCAATGGAGTGCCCAGAGTAGCATGTTGTTCCTGGTAGTGGCAGGCTGCCAAAGGACAAGAAGGCAGGGGGAAAAGGGGTAAGGACAAAACACTTCTAGACACAAGGGAAAGGGATAAATTTTCAAGTCAGGGAGTAGAAGGCTAAGAGCAAAGCATCTCCTAGAAAGCAGCCAGCGTTCCTGCAAAAACAAATGCATGTTAAAATGCATACTTTTACATTTTTAAATGCATTTTTAGAATTTTAAATTAGATTTGTTTTCTTTTTTAAAAAAAATAAATTTTATTAAATTTACAATTAAAAACATATCGACATTACATACACAAAGAAAACAACAACACTCGGCCTTACGAACCGGAAAGAGAAGAGAAGGAGAGATATAAAAGAAAGGAAGAAACAAAGAAAGAGAAAAAGAAATGAAAAGAATACATTTAAAAGCAGACAATATCCTTTTTGACAGTCTGCAAGATCCAATTCTCCTAACTTAATTTGAATACGCCCATCTTATCGATATCTATGCTTAAATTACCCATTGTCTTTTAAGCAGTTTATCTCTGGATTAACCAATTATACCAAGAGTTCCAATTATCGTAAAATGTTGAAGGCTCTTTATTTTTAAGTGCTATAGTTAATTTGTCCATTTCTGCACAATCACATATTTTCTGGATAACCATTTGATCTGTAGGTGTATAAGATGATTTCCAACACTGAGCGAACGCTAATCTGGCCGCAGTTAAAATATGAATTGTTACATATTTCATCTTTTTGGATAAATGTTTGTCAGAGATCCCTAGTAGGAAGAACTCTGGTTTGTATTCGATTTGTTCTTTGGTTATCTCCTCCAACCATTTTCTGATTTTTTGCCAATATTTCTGGGTTTCCTTGCAGGACCACCACATGTGAAAAAATTCTATGCTTTTACATTTCCAGCATTTTGGACTCGTGTTAGGGTTCATTTTTGCCAACCTCGAAGGGGGCAAGTGCCATCTATAAAACATTTTATATGTATTTTCTTTATACGCTGCCGATTTTGTAATCTTGATATTTCTGTTCCAAATCTTTTCCCATTCTGGTAATGTAATACTTCTTCCGACATTCCTGCTCCAGGCTATCATGTTCCCTTTGACTATCTCTTGTTCTAATTCTACTTCCAGTAAATATTTATAGAATTTAGATATGTTCTTTTTGTTTGATCCTAATAAAATTTTATCTAAATACTGCAGTTTGTTATAAATTCCAAAGTCTTTAATGTCTTGTTTGTATCTGCTTTGAATTTGAATATATAACCACTGATCAATTTTAAATCCCTGTTCCTGTAATTCTTGTCGAGTTTTTAATTTTCCTTGCGGATCTAATAAATCTTTGTATTTAATCATTTTTGTTATGTCCAAATTATTGGGATGTACCATTGCCTCCATTGTTGATAGCCAGATCGGAATTTTTAGATAGTGTTTTTTACATATTTTTTTCCAATTAATTAATAATGAGTCCCTAATAAGGTGTCTGTGAAAATAAGACTGCTTGGGTTTCCCCACTTCCCATAAGAAGGCATGCCACCCTCTCTGGAGGTCATGCCCTTCTAATGCTAAAATTCTTTTATTAAGTAGGTTCACCCAGTCTTTTAACCATAATAAGATAGCTGCCGAATAATATAATTCCCAATTTGGAAGAGCTAGACCCTCTCTACTTTTCGCATCTTGTAAGGCCTTTACATTGATCCTGGCTTTTTCCCCCTGCCCAATAAATTTAAGTGTAATCTTATTTAATTCTTCGGGAAAAAAATTTGGCAACTTAATTGGAATTGTCTGGAATAAATAAAGAAATTTTGGTAATATGTTCATTTTAATCGAGGTAATCCTGCCCAATAGGGAGAGCTGCAGCTTATTCCAGGATTCTAAATCTTTCTTTGTTTGTTGAAGTAATTTATCATAATTGTTCTCTTTGAGTGATTTACCTTGTGGTGTTAACCATATTCCTAAATATTTGACCCTTTTTGTTACCTGTATCCCCATCATTGCTTCTAATTCTTCCTTCTGGTTTTCTGTTAAGTTTTTGGTCATTAATTTCATCTTTTTTCTATTAATTTTTAATCCTGCCACTGCGCCAAATCGTTCTAATTCTTTTATTAGATTCTATCCTTTTTCCATAGGTTCCTCCAAAAAGAAAACCATATCGTCAGCAAACGCTTGTAGTTTATATTCTTCTCATTTTGACCCTCACTCCTTTAATTTCAGAATTTTAATAAGCTGAAAGAGGAATTAAATTATTATTTTTAAAAGAAAATAATAATGAAGCAACCACGAAACAAAATATTTGGGATACAATGAAGGCAATTATAAGAGGAACAACAATCTCTTATAACGCCATGAGAAATAAAAGAATACATGCCCAACAAAATAAATTCCAACAACAAATTAAAGAATTAGAAATACAACTACAAGAAACCCCTAAAAACCAGAGAATACAAAATCAGTTAATAACAATTAAACATAAATTGAAGTTACTTGAACAAGATAAAATAGAAGTTAATTTGAAAAGGTCCAAACAAACTTATTTTGAGTATGCAAATAAACCAGGAAGATGGTTATCCCATAAACTTAAAAAAGTGAAAGAAAAGATATTGATACATCAACTAATGGATGAGAAAGGCGTCTTACAACATGAGATAGAGAAGAAAAAAGATATCATTTACAATTATCTTCAAAGATTATAAAAAAAGGAGGAAGTTAATGAAGATAAAATAAGAACTTATTTAGAGGAGACGAATGATAAGGTAATTGGAGAGGAATGGATAGAATTATTGAATAAAGATATTACATGGTCTGAATTGAAGTCAGCAATGGAGAATCAAAGTAATAACAAATCTCCAGGACCAGATGGGATTCCGGCAGAACTATACAAAGCAATAATGGAACTAGTAGGACCACTGATACTGGAAGTGTTTAACGAGGTACTTCTGGCAGCCAAGATGCCGGACTCGTGGAGGGGGGTGCTGATTTCGCTAATCCCGAAGGAGGATGCAGATCATAGATATATTAACAACTATAGACTGATTTCACTTTTAAATGCCGACTATAAATTATTTACTTCTATCATAGCTAATAGAGTTAAACAAGCTTTAAATCCACATATCCATGAAGATCAAAATGGATTTCTTCCGTCCCGACAAATAAAGAACAATTTAAGAACCGTTATCGATGTCTTAGAATACTATGAAGCCCATCCGGAGAAACAATCCGCACTCATATTTTTAGATGCTGAGAAAGCATTTGACAACTTAAATTGGCACTTTTTAATTCAAAAAATTTACAATATGAGTCTTGGCATCAAATTCGAAAACATTATAACAACAATTTACAATACACAACAGGCTAATATACTAATTAATGGTGAACAAACAGGTCCAATAAATATAGAAAAAGGTGTTAGACAGGGCTGCCCTCTCTCACCTCTTCTTTTCATATTTGCCCTAGAATCACTTTTAACACGGATTAGATTTGTTTTCTAATTCTGTGGTTAAACCTTCTATATTTCAAACATTTATAAACTTTTAAAATTTTAATCGTTACATGAACTAGCAAAAAGAAACATAGCTATGGAAAAAGAGAATGACACTGTTCTGATTTGTAAAATACGTTCCATGTATGAGCTTATGCCCATAGAAGACCCAAATTACACATATATTAAATGTAAACAAAATGAATTACTTGGATACAAAGTAAAGGGCCGAGAGTAGGGGTGTCAAACTCAAGGCTTGGGAGCCAGATCCGGCATGCAGGGTGCTTAGATCTGGCCCACAGGGCCACCCTGGTAACAGCAAAGGACTGGCCCATGGTGCTTCTGCCAGCAAAAACAGAGCTCTCTTGAGCTCCGTTTCCACTGGCAGAGGATTGCAGGAAGCTGTCGCAGCCAAAAATGGAGCTCCGAAGTTTGCTTTCTCTGGCTGAGCACTCAGGCCAACCACAGGCGCCCCTGACATGAGTGACGTTGAGCTGGCCACACCCATCCTGGCGACACCCACTCCAGCCCTCTGAGGTTAAATAAAACCCTGATGCAGCCCTCAATGAAATCGAGTTTGACACCACTGGTCTCGAGGCAACTCTAGCCATCCTGAGGCTCAACCTACAAAATGAGAAACTGCCATCTAAGTAAGAAGATTATATCCAAATTGAACACCTGTCCACTCTACATGAGTTCAAATCCATTAACCTGACAGATTACATCCCAGAGTTCTGAAGGAAATGGCAGATGTGATCTCAGAACCACTGAATCAGGAAGATCTTTGAAAAGATAAACAAGCAATAGATCTATGAACAGATGGATTTGCAACTGGCTGACAAACCACACTCAACATGGAGCCGTTAATGGAATTGCATCTACATGGATGAAAGTAAGCAGTAGGGCATTGCATGGTTTTGTTTTAGGTGTAGTACTCTTTAATATTTTCATAAATGATTTTATTCTGACCCAGTCTGAACAGAATCATGCAACAGACTCCTTGTTCCAAAAAAAAACAACACCCTTTTTTATTTGGTTAATGTGAATTCCTGACATTCACACCCAGAAAAGTTCTGGCAAAGGTTTAATTGCACAAACAGACCTTATCAGTCCTTGGATAGTTGCCAGGCCTAGAGCTTCCAGTTGCAATGCTGTAAAAGGAAATACTTGGCACGGAGTCTCTGAGGCACGAACTCAGATAACCAAATCTTCACAATAGTAAGCCAACTAATTGCCTTCCGCAAACACCCCTCCCCTTTTGCTCCTATTTGTCCCCTACGGGAGGGACCATTCAGTGTCCACTTGTGTCTTTTCTTCTGAGTCAACCCCTGTTCCTTAGTTGTTCCCTTCTCCTGACATGCATCTGGAACAGGCTCCAGCTGTTCTTCTTCCCCGTATCTCTGACTCGGACGGTCCCCACTCTGCCTCCGACACAGAGCACCCATCAGAGCCTTCCCCAGACTCCAGGACTAGCCCAAGTTCCTCCCGAACCTCATCACTGTTCTGAGACTGCTGCCAACCCTGGCAAGCTACAACAGATTTAGATGAGTGAATAGAAGGGAACTCATCCAATTTGCAGATGACACCAAGCTGGCTAGAATAGTCATCATCCCCAGAAGATGGTCTCAAGATAAGAGCCAAAAAGCCAATGCAATCCTAGTTTGCATGAACAAGAGGGGTAGAATCAAGAGCATGTATAACATTAATACCACTTTATAAAGCTTTAGTAAGACTACCCTTAGAATACTGTCTCCAGTTTTACAGAATGATAGAATTGGAAGGGACCTTGAATGTTGAAGGAATTGGGTATGTCTAGTCTACTGTAGAGAAAAGGATTGCGGGGGACAATTATAGCAGTGTTCTAATATTTGAGGGGATGCCACAAAGAAAAGGGAGTCAACCTATTTTCCAAAGCACCAGAAGATGACAAGACAAGAAACAATTGATGGAAACTAGAGAAGTTACCCAGAGTTAAGGAGAAATTTCATAAAAGTGAAGACAATTAGCCAGTAGAATGGCTTGTCTTCAAAAATTGTGGGTGCTCTGTCACTGGAGTCTTTTAAGAAAAGACCAGACAGCCACGTTTCTGGAAAGGGATAGGGTCTCCCACTTGAGCAGGCAGTTGGATTAGAAGACATCCAAGGTTTGTTATTCTGTTAGTAATATATCCAGATTAGTTTTCAGTTTTCTTTCAAGTGTCCTTTAACTAAAATAATTAAATGATAAATGTTAGGAATAACATAGGTTACCTAACGTAGTTTGGGTAAAATAATATATATAAACTATGATAGTGAGTTTATGTGTGTGTCACTTTAACTCCAAAGCATGTAATTTTGGGTGCGGTTGTAAAATCGCCATAAGAGGGAGCAAGAGAACTTGATTGATTGCTGGCTTACTGGATTGCTTGCTGACGATGATGGATTGTTAACTGTGTGTTCTTTGCTGTTGCTGAAGGAAGAAAGGAGGTTTTACTTCTTTATATCTCTACTGCGAAGAGATATATTATTGGACTGATATTGTAAGTTTGCTGATCTCTTTTTCGACACTGGACTTTGCAACTGATTAATCCCCGGACGGACTGAACTAGTGTATGATATATGGACTGTTTGACTATGCTATAACTATTACTGGAATAAACTATTTAACTAGCACAGTGTATCTGTTTTACTGAGTGTAAGCTACAAATACGTTTGTCTCACATATTTGCCTGACTGCCTGACTGCCGTGCAGGTTCTGCTAGGGTGTATATCCCTAACAATAATGAATAAAATAAAAGGAAAAAAGAATGACATACTACCAGCAGAAAAAACACTGTGCACTTAGAAAGTATTCAGACCCCCTTCACTTTTGTCAATTTTGTTATGCTACAGCCTGATTCTACAGTTGTTGAAATTCATTTTTTTCTCATTAATCTACACTCAGTACCCCATAACGACAAAGTGAAAACAGAATTTTAGAAATGTCTGTACATTTATTAAAAAGAAAAAACTGAAATATCACATTGACATAAGTATTCAGACCCTTCTACACTCAGTATTTGTTGAAGCATCCTTGGCAGCAGTTACAGCCTCAAATCTTTTTGGGTATGACTCGACAAGCTTTACACACCTGGATTGGGGGATTTTTCTGCCATTCTTCCTTGCAAATCCTCCCAAGCTGCCAGGTTGGATGGTGACTGTCAGTGGACAGCCATTTTCAGGTCCCTCCAGAGAAGTTCAAGTCAGGGTTCTGGTTGGGCCACAACATTCAGACAGCTGTCCCTAAGCTACTCCTGCGTTGTCTTGGCTGCGTGCTTAGGATTGTTGTGATGTTGGTGTTAGCTTTGGAAGCCTTATTAGCAGCAGAAGCTTCCATGCTGCTGCATTTCTGTGCCTTGGAAATTGAGGGGAGACTTTGTAGAACGTATGTAATTAGACATAATATCATTCTTTCTTTCAATCAAGGTCATATCTTTCCTGCACCTAGATGAGGAGTGGTAGAAGGGATGTTTCAAGTTGGGACGGTTGGTGATTGGACCATGTGATGGACTTATGGGTGCAGGGGATGGGTTTGTGATTTTGAATTATTGTTGGAAAACCCCGAACTCTCGGATTCGGGTTTTCCCAGATGTACCAGTATGACAACTCTAGTAAAATAGAACTTTGACAAAATGCCTGACTCAGAGTTTTGGTGTTGGTTTCTCTGCAGCACTTACATTAACCCAAATCCCTAATTCAGCAGCAGCACCCCAATGCAGGGGGTTTATCCGGGGTCCTGAGCCCCAAGCACCAACCTGCCAGCTGGGTGGTGCGAAGACTCAGGGAAGATGGATGAGAAAGAGGAGATCGAAGAGGGAGCCATAGGAACGAACACCGAGGAAATTTTTGAGACCCAGTATTCTCCCTCTGAAGAAGTAGTGTGAGCTATTGAGGCTGCAAAAATGGAACGAAGACTAAGAACTCGACCCAAGGAAACAGATTCCTGGAAAAATTGCCGGTCTGATCCAACTCCCAAGATGGGACCCGAGGAAAGACCACCTGAGTACCGCCTAGATTCCAGCCCAGTGAAACCAGCCCATGGTCCAGGATGGAGAGAACTGAGAACCTTAGGGTCCGACAACTCCCGGGACAGGAACCTGCTGCCTTCTTCCAGAGCTAATCTTTGACAGGTCTCCCAGAGCATTTTGAGTGGCTTGAAGTGGGAAGTTATGTCCTGCGGACCCAACCAGCTCAACTGAGACAGAGCCTAACACAACCTATGTTCACCTTTCCTGATCCAGGACCTGTTAGTGGAACCAGCATTGCATTGGCATCCTTTTACTCAGCCAGAGATGACACAGGGATTGGCTCGGCAACCCAGCCCAAGCTGCAGGAGGGAGACAGCAGATACTGCCTGTGCTTGGGATGCTGTAACCTCCAATTACCGCAACTCGCCAACCCACCTTTATGCTGCCTCCTGCCGAATGCATCCCTCTTGGCTGGGGCTTCTACCCGGACAGGGCTGGGTACAATACCAGTGGACACTGTCACCATTTGCCCCACCTGTCCCAGCACAGCAATGGGGCCAAATTGCCCCACCCATCCTGGCACAACATTGGGGTCCATTTCCACAGCCAGCTCCAGCATCCCCAACAGCAAGCGCAGCCAGCAGACCCCTGTCCAGTCACCAACTGCTGTCCCACAGCCAGCCGCAGTGCAGCAACAGGTCCCTGCCCAACCATCAGCTGCTTTGGCGATTCCACCAGCTGATCAGCTTGTACCTCCAGCCAGGCCACTGCCTCCTCAATTTAGGGCGATGTTTGATGGAACCCCTGGAAAGCTGGCTTACTTCCTCAGCTGAGTTTGGCTTACTTCCTCAGCTGGCCTCATCTCGACCAATATGGGGAGCAATATGCATCAGATTGCAAACTGGTATCAGCAATTGCAGAGGGCATGAATGAAGGGGACACATCTGACTGAGTAGCCCAGCTGCACAATGAGGGGGCTGCTGAATTAAATGATGCTGATGGATTCGTCGAATTGCTCCTGGCCAGATTCAAAGACCAGACCGAGTTAATGAGAACAAAGCCACAATAAAGGTGATGAAACAAGGAAATCAGCCCATAAAGGACTTTTTTTTAAAAATAAACTTTATTCAGTTTTCAAATTTTAAAAACATAAAATAAAATTATATACATCATTATGTCAGCGTCAAGACATCATTTACATTTCCTTATCATGTTTCTCTCTCTATATATTCTTATTACATTACCATTGCATATTTCTTTCCTTATTCTTATTACAAAATAATATATTTTCATCATATATTTCCCTTCTCTCCACAATAGATATATACATAATCTCCTATTCTTTGCCTAATTACCATTTTAGTTTCTTTTTATTCTTAAACCATTTGTACCAGGCATCCCAGACTATATAATACGTCCAGAAGTCAAGAAATATTGGAATATAATTCCACTGTGGTTAGAAGAAATAATAAAACAGAAAATTGAACCCCAACTAGAATAACAACAGAGAAATATAACAAAAAATACATATTATGTTACATATTTTAACAGCTGCTAGGATCTCGTACACACAATTTTGGAAGCAGGAAAATGTACCATCGGAGGGTGTTGTTATAAAAAAAAATAGACTGTGCAGAGATGGACAGGCTGACTTTGAAACTAAGAGATAAAGAGGATTCAATGTACCATAAAGGACTTTGTGTGGGACTTTAGGAGAGTTGCTAGAAACCTTGGACATTGGCCTGACAGAATCCTCCTCCACTATTTTAAGAAAGCTTTTGACCAGAAGGTTAGAAAAGCCTATGGCATCCGAGAGTTACCAGAGCGCTTACATGACTGGTATACCATGTCTATAGCTTTGGATAGGGAAATTCACCCAAACTGCAAGCCCTCATCAGAGAAGCTGGCAAGGAGAACTCTGGCCAGACGTCGCCTGACAAAAACTCCTAAGCCAACTCCAGCTCAGCCTAATGGAGTCATCAAATGCTACCATTGTGGCCAAACGGGTCATTGGGCTCTGAGTGCCTGATTCCTGCAGCAATCCCACAACCATGGTGAGCAACAGTTACCAAGAGGCAGAAGGGCTCCACAGAAGCCTCTGGGTATGAGCCGATTTGCCCGGCAAGTTGTAGAGGTTCCCCTCCCCACAGAAGAAAGCGAGGAACCTCCAGCTAAAGAAATTGCTCCAGGAGAGACTAGCGAAGATGGTGAGTGCAGCCATCTCCCTTTTACAGTTAAAGTGAAGCTGATAGTGCCAGAGACTGGGGACCAAGGAGAATTAGAGGCGGTAATAGATACAGGCTGTACCAGGTGCTTAATTGGACTTCCAATCATTGAGCAATTAGGGATAAAAACTAAATCCCTAAAACACCCAATTATTTGAACAGGTGGATGGAACTTTAATTGGTGGGACCCCAGCCTCCCAAGTTATAGAACTTGTCAAACTAAAGATGGGAAGGCATTGCGAACTTATACGATTTGTAATAGCTCCCAAAATGACAGAATCAGTCATATTGGGTCTTGCTTGGCTGGACAAATGGGCCCCTACCATTAAGTGGGAAGAAAGTTCCTCCCCCCTGGGATGTGCTTTAGAACGAAGTTGAACCGGTTGAAATATTGAGCTCAGCGGACTTGTTTGGGCAATAGTTTTCATGGGGTCCTAAGGGTCTCCAGATTTTTATGGTTGGTCCAGACTTCTAATGACCTTTGTCCCCCTTCCAACAGGTGGCGCCGGGTTAGGAGTGCCCATCTCACTGTGAAAGCTTCTTTTTCCCATGCAACCCACCGCCTCTCTGTGTCCTTGAGCTTGCGGGAAGTGTAGGCACAGGGCTGCAGGCTCCCTTGGTTATTTCTCTGGAGTAGCACTGCTCCCACTGCCACATCGCTGGCGTTTGATAGGATGAAGGGTTGTTTGGGGTCAGGATGCTTCAGCACTGGTTCTTTTGAAAACAATTCCTTCAGTGTTTCAAATGCTTTTTGGCAGGATAGGTTCCACTGTAGGGGTTGTCCCAGGTGGGGTTTCGTCCTTAGGGCTCCCTGTTTTTAGGAGGTCAGTCATGGGTTTGGCAATCCTCGCGAAGGAGGGGATGAATTGCCAGTAGAAGTTTGCAAACCCTAAGAAGCTTTATAGTTGTCTGAGGGTGCGAGGGGGTTGCCAGCCTAGGACGATTTGTACTTTGGCTGGTTCCATCTCTCTGCCCTCAGTGGAGACTCGGTAGCCCAGGTAGTCTAAACTGTGCATGGTGAAACTTGCATTTCAACAGCTTGATGTTCAGGTTTGCCACTAGAAGTTTTTTCAGTACCTGGTGGACTAGGGGTATGTGGCTGTCCGTGGTCTCAGTGTAGATGAGAATGTCATCAAAATATGACTCCCTTATAGAGATGCTCATGTAACACTCATTTATTAGCTGCATAAACACTGCTGGTGGCTCCTGTAGTGCAAAAGGCATGACTTTGAATTGGAAGCTCCCTAGGGGGCAGTTGAATGCGGTTTTCCATTC
Organism: Notechis scutatus; assembly: GCF_049901735.1. Taxonomy (NCBI): domain Eukaryota; kingdom Metazoa; phylum Chordata; class Lepidosauria; order Squamata; family Elapidae; genus Notechis; species Notechis scutatus. The sequence goes on along the minus strand of NC_142012.1, from coordinate 69,908,618 downwards.
ACCCTCCTCCCTGATTTGGACTTGGTAGTATCCCTCTCTGAAGTCTAATTTGGTAAATACCTTTCCCTTGGCCAGGTGAGATAGCATGTCCTTCATGAGCGGGATGGGGTATAGGTTGTGTACACACAGGCTGTTGATGCTTCTAAAATTGATGCATAATCTCATAGTCCCATATTTTTTTTCTTTGAACAGGAGTGGGGCTGAAACTCGTGGCTTGGCTGGCTCGATGAACCCCCTTGCTAGATTTTTATCTATATATTTGCGCATTTCTTCCATTCCTGGGGTGTCATGGCATGCATTTTGGACTTTGGTATTTTTGCCCTGGGGATGATTTCTATGGCGCAGTCTGTCTCATGGTGGGGATGTTGGATGTCACACTCAGTCTTGCTGAATACCTCCATGAGGTCCTGATATTCTCTCCGGATCTATCTGGCCCCTGGGGTTTTGTTGGAGGTGGCTGCCAGTTGTTTTGGTGAGCCCTCTGGGACGGTTCCTTGTGTGGGCAGTGCTTCTATTTGATGGTGAGGAAGGGGTTGAGATCTCTTTGATATCCTCAGTCTGCAGCTGCCCCCCTGCCACCAAATGGTTACGCCCCACTTGTCTAGCCAAAAGAGTCCCAGTATGACTGCATCTGTCATTTTGGGGGCCACTATGAATCAAATTGTTTTCCAGTGATCCGCTAGCTCTAGCCTCACTGGTTCAGTTGAGTGGCATGGGCCCCTCCCAATAGGGACTCATCGACCTGTTTGAATTGGATCGGGTAAGCCAGCCTGTCAGCCTCCAAGAATTCTTCTGCTTATCCTTCCGGCTGCCATAGAAATGGGGGGAGGGAAGAATAATTGGACTTCGTGGGGCGAAGAGTGCTGGAGGTTTGAGTTGATGAAATGTAAAACTTGGGATGTTTCTTGACTATGCTTACTTACTTACTGCGCAGGTGTAGCCCCTTATATGCCTAAGCCAAGGTCAACTGTCCTGGCACACCAGCCGTCTGAAACACTACCTGAAGATGCTGCACATGACATTATACACATCTCAGATTGGATGGCCAGTTTGAACTATTGGGGGTGGGAACATTGGCATAACTTTCTATATGCGATTTTCGCACCTATTGCTTCAGATCTTGTATTCTTCTGATGCTACCATGTCAATTTTCAGTAAAAGTCCTTTTCTTTAAAACAATGGAGTCTAAGGTTTTCCTTCTTGGATTTTGAATGGAGCCTCACCTGACATTATACAAGATCTGAAGCAATAGGCACGAAAATTGCATAAACTCCCCTCCTCATTGCCCTACAGATTGTAGCATTGAGATTCTGCTGGGGGTGAAGCTTCCTGAGCCTAAACTGTATTTGATGACACAGCGGGAATTAGAGGAATTGCAGTTGTTTATCAATATGAACCTTGAGTGAGGTTTCATCCAACCTGCTAGGCCCCGAGTGGCGGCCCCAGTGTTGTTCCGAGAAAAGAAAGATGGGTCTCTTTGCTTATGTGTTGACTACCATAACCTTAACATAATTTGTGTAGAAAACATGTACCCACTGCCCTTTATGAAGGACATGGTGGCTCACCTTGCCAAAGGAAAATTTTTCACTGAACTTGATTTGAAAGAAACGTACTACTGAGTTCGAATTAAGGAGGGAGATGAATGGAAAACTGCATTCAATTGCCCTTTGGGGTGTTTCCAACATTCTCCTGTTTGGCCTGCAAGGGGCCCCTGTCTATTCATGTAGCTGATAAATGAGGTGCTGCATGAACATTTATACAAGAGGATGTTGGCTTACCTTGACGATATCCTTATCTATACAGAGGCTTTGGAGGAGCATGTGAAATTGGTGCGGTCAGTTTTGAAAAAACTTCAAGCAGCTGAACTGTATGCAAAATTATCCAAGTGTGAATTTCACCAAGAGAAATTTGACTATTTGGGTTACTGCCGTTTTGGATTGGGCTCCCCCTCGCACCAGAAAACAATTACAGAGTTTTCTATGATTTGCTAATTTTTACCGCCAATTTATTCCAGCGTTTTGCAAATATTGCGTTACTTATTACAAACCTCCTAAGACTAAGGGAGAATCGAACCCAAAGCCCAGTCGACTGTTAGAATGGTACATGGAGTGCCAGGCGGCTTTTGAGAAGCTAAAACGACTCAACAGTAGTGACTGAGAGAGCTATATATGTGTCCTAATAGACCACCTGTAAGGTCCTGCCTCTCCTTCTCACTCAAGAAAATAAAACCTCTTGGTATTTCAAAAGGAATCTTTTATTGAGCAGAAGTGATAGCAGAACAAAGGCAAAGAAGACTCTAAATCCCCTCAGCAATACAGTTAGAAATAAGACACTAGAAACCCCTCCGCTCCAGTCCAATGTGGATTCAGCCAATCCACATGTGTGGAGATGTTATTGTAACGGCCATCCTGAAAACCAGATAAGCAAGCATTCCCGGGTCATCTTCCTTCGGCTTTCAGAGTGAAACAACCCACATGGCTCTCCCCCCTTGTACATTCCCCAAAAGGTGAGAAAATCTCAGGGTACTTAGGCGCCAGGATAAAGATTATAAAATAGCAGTTGTCAGAGGTATAAAAAGAATTACATTTGAGGTTCCCCCTTCCCCCAGTTGAATGATAGCATCACTCTAATGATCTGACATCACCACTGAAGGATGAACCACCAGTGTGTTGCTAATGCAATCCTAAGATGCATGAACAAAGGGATAGTTTCAAGATCACATAAAGTGATAATAATGCTTCATACTGCACTGATGACACCATGCTTGGAAAACTGCATTCACGTCTGATCATCATGATACAGAAAAGATGTTGAGACCCTAGAAAGAGTGCAAAGAAGAGCAACAAAGATGATACAGGGTCTGGAGGCTAAACTGTGCAATGAACGGTTGCAGAAACTAAGTATGCCTAGTCTAACAAAAAGAAGGAGTAGAGGTGAATGATAGCAATCTTCCATGCTTGAGGGCGTTCACAGAAAAGTCAACCTAGTCTCCAAAGAACTTGAGGACAGGACAAGAAATAATTGCTGAAAGATAATCAAAGAGAGATACGATGTAGAATTAAGGAGAAATTTCCTGACAGCGAGAACAATTAATCAGTGGAAAGGTTTATCGAAGATACAATGGTCTTTGGTCTCATTCAAGGCAGTGATGAGTCTACATACAGAAGGGAGATTGAACAACTGGCCCTCTAGTGCAGCTGAAACAATCTGGAGCTGAACATACTTAAATCTGTAGAGTTGAAAGTGGATTTTAGGAGGAGCCCTCCTATTCTACCACCTCTTACAATATTAGGCAACACGGTATCAACAGTAGAGACCTTCAGGTTTCTGTGTTCTATAATCTCCCAGGATTTGAAATGGACACCTAACATTAGAATCATCATCAAAAAGGCACAACAAAGAATGTTCTTTCTGCGTCAACTCAGAAAGTTCAGACTGCCCCAGGTACTGCTGATACAGTTCTACAGAGAAATTATTGAGTCTGTCACTTGTACTTCTATAACTGTCTGGTTTGGTATAACCAAACAGGACAGGTATAGACTTCAACAAATAGTTAGAACTACCAAAAAAAAAAAAAAAACACAACCCTAACCAGACTGCCTTTCATTGACACTCTGTATACTGCATGGGTCAGAAAGAGGGCTGAGAAAATATCTATACATCCCTCACATCCTGGACATAAAATGTTTCAACTTCTACCCTCAAGACGCTGCTATACAGCATTGCATGTCAAAACAACTAGACACAAAGACCTTGTGCCATTACTCTGCTGAACATCTAATTATCAGTGTACTATCTTATGTCTAAGGATATTTTTCCATGTTGTATGGCTGTACTGTTTTGTTGTTATATACTTTATTCAATAAACATGAAACTCAGTCAACTGAACATTCAAAAATGCATCACAAATACCACTGACTGGTGCTAATGGTTGATACGGGTTACTGCCAGCGTCCTAGGTATCAACCAAGTATCTTCTTAAGATGTACGATGTTCGAGTAGCACAAGTTTTTTTTGCAGTTCCGCTGGTGTTATTGCAGGAAGCTGCAATTTGTTGATGTATTTTATAAAATTCTTGGACATGGTACCAAGTGCCCCGAAGGCAATGGGCATCACTGTTACATATTATTGCATTCTTGTTGTTATTATTGCATTGTTGTTATTGTTGTTAATATCCTTATCTTTTTTACTAACTTTCCCTATTAGTATCTTATGATTATACTACCTTGTTGTTTCTATGTACAGTGAGAGCTTATGCACTGGAGACCAATTCCTTGTGCGTCCAATCACACTTGGCCAATAATGCCATGCCATGCTATTCCATGCTGTTCTAGTCCAGTCCAGTCCAGTCCTGTCCTATCCACGGAAATTGTGTGTGAACCATCATTGGAGGTTTTCAAGAAGACATTCAACACGCATTTGTCCAGAAAGATATAAGGTTCTTGCTTGAGCCTGAGGTTGAAGATCTCCCAGGTCCCTTTCAACCCTATTGTTCTGTGTTCCATATTCTATCTTTGGCACATAAGATGAGTGAATGAATGAATGAATATAAGCGTAACTTATAAACTTGTAAACCAGAATTTATATCATATTATTTTAAATCAAAATTGGCAAAAGGGAAGAAATTTATTAAGTTAATTGAATAAGTTAAGCAACATAGGATTGTGTTGTCTGTTAAGGATTGGAAGTCCTATATAGATTCCAGATGCATGACTCATTTTTTTAATTTTTTTTTTCCTGAAGTGCACTGTATTAATTCTTCATTAAGATAAGATGACACAGATGTCTTTTTGCACAGAATTTTGCTTCAATAAATTTTCATTAAAATGAAACTATTTTATTTATTGATTCACGAATCAGACTAATATAGTTGCCCATCTTATGTTCTGTTAATTCTAGGTGGCTCTACCAGCAGTGCTGAGAAAAAGAATCCAATAAATGCCAATGTATAAAAAACAACGCCCATTTTAAAACAACACCAACTTTTAAAAAATTATAATCACTAGGTTCCAACCTACGGATACAGTTAACTTTGTGGAATATGAGAAGGTTGAAAGCTATGAAATTATGGGAGACTCGTGTCCTGGTAGATTTCATCTCATTGTATAAAATGTACATTGGGTTTTTGTCTGCTATTTTATTTGTACTCTACAGCGCCTGCTTACCAGAACAGTCTCCCTTTAGAGCAGGGGTCGCCAACCTTTTGGACCTCAGGGACCACCAAACTCATAATTTTAAATCCCAGGGACCACTAACCGGTTCTGTGGGTGTGGCCTAATTTGTGGGTGTGGCTTGGTGGTCATGTGACTCACAGAATCACAGATTCATTCAGAGATCTATCTATCTGCCATTGGCGAGCTCAGTCTGTCACATAAAATTTGATTGCAAGCAAACTCATAAAATTTGCTAGCAAGCAAACTCACAAAATTAACTCACAACACACCGTGTATGTAAATATTGAATTTTTTATAAAAAAAGAGAGCAACTTTTACCCAAAATCAGGCAAAGCAGGCAGGCAGATTGAGTTGCTCACAGAATCATTCAGTGATCTATCTATCTGCCATCGGCTAGCTCAGTCTGTCACATAAAATTTGCTTGCCATGAGTCTGCACTGAATAATAGAACCTTCAGTCCTAAGGGAGGTTCGGCTGTGCTGAGCCGAAGATCTAAAGACTAGCTAGAAAGCAAGAAATCCAACCATTTCCTGCTTCCTAGCTAATCTAAACCTCCTGGCACAGCAGAACAGATGATGGTCGGAAAAAGGAAAAATAGAAATTTAGCAGGCAAGTTTACCGGCTAAGGAGTGAGTGGGCGGGGAGGGTTTCTGCAGGCCACGTGGGCAGCGCAGCCTTGTGTTTCTGCGCAGCCTGGATTAATTGCCTTGGGGCGGAGTGCTCTGGGGGTGAGATTTCTCTGCGGCCCACTAAAATTTTCTTGAGGCCCACCAGTGGGCCATGGCCCACTGGTTGGCGACCACTGCTTTAGAGAGTAGGATGGCCTTAAACCTGCTGGCCTTTCCAAAGGCCATGAAGACCTGGCTATATGGCCAGGCCTAGAGTTCTGAATATGTTAAAGATGCATTTTCTACAAATCATTGACACCAATGGAGTGTAATATCTCTTGGCTGTTATCTGTATTTAATTAATTTTTGTACTGTTTTTAATGGTTTTAATTGTTCATGAATGTTTGCTGATTTGAGAGGGGCAACTATACTAATACATACATTCCTCCCATCTTGGCAAAAATAATGGGTTTAAATATGACCCCTTTCATATTTTAATTCTCGTTCCAACTTCCTGGAAAATTGTAGAGTAGACTGAACCTAAAACAGCATTGGACAGACATGTATACATTCATGAATTTCAATCATATACAAAAGATTATTAAAAGAAAAACAGGGGAAAAGGATAATACATCATTCTATGTTAGCATATGAAATAATAAATTATTACTGACTACATACCAAAAACTGTCCTTGCAGGAACAGATTCTCTGTTCAACCAGAATGACACCTGAGACAGAATGACTGTCATGATGCAAGGAAGATAGGTCTGAATCACAAAATAACCAATTTTCCTCTTCAAATGAAAATGAGCTGTCATCACTGTGTATTCACCTGAAAAAAAGAGACCAGATTAATAACAAAAGAATAATTATCCATTCTTCCTCAGAATAAGCCACTTTGAAAAATTACATATTAACAGAACCAGTTAAATGTATCTCCAACAGAACAGAATAACAGAATTGGAAGGGACCTTGGAGGTCTTCTAGTCCAACACCCTGCTCAGGTAGGAAACCCTATATCATTTCAGACAAATGGTTGTCCAGCCTCTTCTTAAAAACATCTAGCCTGGAGGCAAGTCATTCCAGTGATTAATTGTTCTAACTGTCAGAACATTTTTCCTTAGTTCCAAGTTGTTTCTCTCCTTGATTAGTTTCCAGCCATTGCTTCTTGCTTTGCCTTCAGGTGCTTTGAAGAATTAGGTTGACTCCCTCTTCTTTGTGGCCATCCCTCAAATATTGGAACATTCCTATCATGTCTCCCCCTAGTCCCTTCTTTTCACACTTGGCAACTGTCATGTATTTATGACAGTTGTAGTGTCTTGGGGTTATATGATCATATTTTGCAACCTTTTGACAAGCAAAGTCAATGGGGAAGCCAGATTCACTTAACTGTCAGGTCCGCCATCTTTAGCATTGCTCATTTTGCTGGTATCTTGCCATAAAAAGCAGGGGAGGAGGGAGGAAGATGGGAAAGTAGGGAATGGGCAGAGGGAGGGAGGGAATGGCAGGGTGACAGGAACCAGTGTAGTTAATCCAGAATGAACCGGCCAATTAAGGACAGAATTATGAGAATGGAAGGCGAAACTGAACCAAAGAGGTGACAAACTTCAAAATACCATTCCCAAAACACCAAAGGTAAATACTATTGATCAAGGGGGAATACACTGATCAAGGGGGAACGGCTAGGAAGATGGGAAATCCTTAGGCTTTATGTGGGAATATTCAGATCCAGCTTTGTTTACACTGTAACTGCTTGAACTTAGTAAAAGTGAATCTTTCAATTTAATCATGGAGTCGAGAGGCTTTCTTTCTTTAGTGACTAAGCTGGGACAAGCCTGACATTAAGCTGGATCTGCAGCAGCAGTCTACCTGGAGATACACCACTACCATGGGGACCGTGCATAAAATGTCCACTCACAAACATGAACAGGAGGAGATGAAAGCTTGGAAAAAAGCTGCTTCCAGACCTGAAGTGATGGAGATTACCCTGAGCTGGAAGAAGTGGAGGCCTTCAATGACCAACCGAATCCCCAATGGTTGCTGGGGGGTCAGAGGAGTGTGGAGTGGCAAGAAATGAACTGGAAACACCACCCACCCCAATGTCCTCCTTGAACGAGTTCTCCTTGAACGAGTTCCTCCTTGATCGAGTTCTTGAGAGACGCTTTCAATAATTTGGGCCCAGGGGGCTCAAGATTGCCCAGCACTGCCTCTGACCCAAGCAGCTGCAGTATTCTCCACCTAGCCTTCACCGGCACCAGCACCACAGCAAATGCCACCACTGGTACCAGCCCAGCCACCACCACTGGCCTGGGCCATCCCTCTGTGGAGGAGAAAGCACAGACCCCCTGCCCTGGGGATGAAATTTAATGTCTACCCCAATACAATACTTCAAAGTTTAAATTGTTCACCCAGTCATCTCTTTCCAGCAGCTAGCATCCCGTGCAATCACCAGAGTGCTGGCAAAAGCTAACCTGCAGGTGCCAGATGAGTTACTAATAATATTAAAAGGGGTGCTATAGAAAGGCTAATGGTTTAAAACCCACAAAGCCGAGTGTACCACATGAGATCACTTAGCCTGAGTGGGTGCCAAGTTGCATATCCCAGAGATATACATCAGTGCATCACAATCCTCCAGAGAAGCCATGATTCTAAAACAGTGGGACATTTTGGCTGTGAAAACCCTAAACCTAGTGAAATGCCAATTCTGGTGACCATAGGACATTGAAGCCTATGTGGCTACCTGCCATATCTGCTCATCAGCCAAAAGTCATCTAGGAAATATCCCAAGTCTCCTTAAGCACCTCGGAAAGAATTTTCCATATAGTGGAACTTCCAGAAAGCTAAGGGTATACCATAATTTGAATGTAACTGACCTTTTCGCCAAACAAGTATACTTCATCCTTCACTCCAAAATCCCCTCAGCACATATCTTATCAAGCTTTTCGTACAACGTGTCTATAGACTCCATGGATCCCCAGAACAAATCATTTTGGATCACGGGATTCAATTCACTTCACAATTTTGGCAGGAGTTCTTAAAATTGCTTGGCACCACTCAAGGGCTTAGCTCCTCCTATTACCTCAGATGAATGGTTTGTGTGAACGCATGAATGGGGTCTTAGAATAATACCTGAGATGCTACGTTAACTCCCAGCAAAACAATTGGGCTAACCTTCTTATTTTCACAGAGGTAACCTACAATAATGCTATACATTATCAGTGCTAGTTTTACAACTTTCATAGTTGCAATGGGCAACTTCCCCAAGCCAAATCACAAACCACCTCATTAGCGGAACGGATTATAGAACTTCAAAGGACCTGGCTGGTAGTCTGCAAAATGCTCGAGGAAGCACGAAAGACTTATAAAAAAACAAGCACCTAAAAAGCACTCCAAATCAAAAGCCTTTAACAGACAACAATGTTTATCTGTCTACCAAATACCTCCAGTCTAGATAACCATCTAAAAAATTAGTCCCTAAGTTCATTTAATAAAGTCATCAACCCGGTAACAGCGCAATAAGATCTGTCCAAATCTCTCAATTACATCCATCCAGTGTGTCCACTGCAGCATGTTTTAAAAACAGCAACCACTTCTCCTTTATGCCCAACAATGAAGCCATCTTCAAACCCCATTCTAATTGAAGGGGAACAACATTTTGAAATTAAACAAATCTTAGACACTTGCAAGCATAGAGAGAAAGTACTACATTGAATGGAAAGATTTTCCCCCTCCCTCGGAGACAGAGTGGCTCGATGCCCAACATCTCTGAGCCTCGAAAATTATCTGCAAGTACACAGGCAAACTCCACTGAATAATAACTCTCCCTCTGTTTGTATCTCTTTTTGTCTCCTTCTCCCATAGGACTGATGTCTTTTCTAAGGGGGGAAGAATGCCAGACCTGCTATCTTCAGCATACCTTGTGACAACCCTGAAGCTGTTCTGATTGAAGCCATTTTATCTGCTTCAGTGTTGCCACACTGGAGCTGAGAGTCAGGGAGGGAGGATTTGAGATTTTGTAGCCAAAACAAAGTACTTTTTCTTGAGAACCAAGACATTCTCACACCTGGTTGTCGGACTGCCTGGTGATTGGACCATGTGACTGATTATTTTGAGAAAGTAGGAAATCTTTTACTTTTAATAAGGTGAAAATCATGGGAGTTTTCAGAGTCGGTTTTCACCAGGTGTGTGTCAATATGATATTTCCAATAAAAGTAACCTTTGGGGAATTCAATGGCCTTGGAGTCTTCCTTGCAATGGATTTATTAATTGGAACCCTGACAGCTTGCTTCACTGGCATCCTGCCATAAAATTCAGGGGAGGGAAGAGGAAGATGGGGAAGTAGGGAATGGGCAGAGAGAGGAAGGAAGGGAATGACAGGATGACAAGAACCAGAGGTGTCAATCCAGAATGAACCAGCCAATCAAGGACAGAATCGTGGGAACTGTTCTGACCAAGGCTTCCTGAGACCATAATTAATCACACGCTTAATTCAAACAGCCCTCTTTTTATTTCAATGGCTGGGAATTATGTTCATTCCCAGCCCGTAACGAGTCCCAGTCTCTCAAGATAAGCACCCTCCTTTATCTCCTTTGAGTTGCTGCCAACAACTAAAGTGCCAAATTAACTGTAAAAAGCCAAATGGAATACAAAGTCCACACAGAGCTTCAAGGTTTAATCCGAACAGAGCGAACAAAGTTGCTTCCTGAAAAGGTTCCTGTCCCTTTGCTCCTCCTTTATATCTTATGGGAAGGCCAATCACCTCCAAGCCTTACTCCCGAGTCACCCCTTTTGTCTTAACGTTCTTGCCTTCTGGCAGCTCTGTGCACGCATGCACTGGGAACAGGCTCCCCTTGTTCCTCTGCCTTGCTGCTGTCAGATTCTGGAGGCTCTGGAGTCAGCACATAACTCCCAGATGGCACTGGTCCCATCTCTGTATTGGACGCAGGACCCTCGTCCGAGTCCTTCCCAGATTCCCGGACTGGCCAATGTTCCTCCCCACTGTCCGAATCTGTTGCCGTCTCCGCAGGCTGCCGGCACACCAGAACAGGAACAGAATGTGAAACTCAACCACAAGAGGTGCCAAACCTCAAAGCCATTCCCCAAACACCAAAATTGAATACTATTGGACACTGATGGACTGGTCATGGGGGGAGAGCCAGGGAGATGGGAAAACCACAGGCTTTGCGTGGGAATATTCAGATCCAGCTTTGCTTATGCTATAACCATTTGAACTTAGTAAAAGTGAACGTTTCACTTCAACCATGGAGTCGAGGATCTTTCTTTCCTAAATGCCTAAACTGGAACAAGCCTGACACTGACTTAAAAAGAGCAGTAATTCACTTAACAACTGTAAAGAGAAAGGTCACTAAATGGGGCAAAATTAGCTTAACAAACATCTCACAGCAACAGAAATATTGTGCTCAATTATGGTCATTCATTGAGGACTACCTGTATAACATCTCTAAAGTCCTCTCCAATGTTATTATTTATCAAGTTCTATATTCTAAGTTAAACTGGCAAGTTGACAGTGTATTGCATGCTTTTTAAGAAAAAGGGAAAAGAAATAAATTGTATCTTGATTGTTAATACAAAGAAGTACAAGTATTAAAGTGGATTCTTCATCAACGCTGTACATTATTTCTACTAACCTGTACTGGATTTGGCAATTTCCTGTCCAATTGTTTGGCCTAAGAGATCATACTGATTCAACCTTGAACCATCTGGAGCTACTTCTACTGACTTTGATGCATTGAACGTCCACTTGTAGGTTACTTCTGCTATCGTATATGCATCTAGCAAGGACAAAAAGAAGAGTCATTCAGAATATTTGAGATTATTAAACAATTTCAAATATGAATTGAAATATTAAATATTTAAATCGCTAAATAATGATAGGGACGTTTAAGCCAAGGGTATTTCACAATGTAACTAAACATTAAAAAGATGCACAACCAAAATCAATTATTGCCGCAAATTAATTCATTTCATTTCTTGTATGTCTGACTGATTTCTTTCTTTTAATGACACTTTCCTGTTTTCAGACGCTAACCACTTATGTCTTCTCTTTTAAAAATTCTGTTAATTTGTTGTTTCATCTCTGAAATTTTATCAAACCGTTTGAACGAAAAAGCATACCTCTACCATACCAAATATAACCAGAATTTAACATTGATGTTATTAGCTTAATTTTTCAGCAAGTCATCAAAGCTATGAATATAAAAATGCAGATGGTTTATTATCTTAATTGAATGCTTCAAACCAATGTATTTGATATATAGAATTAATTTCATGCATATTCAAATATCCATACGTAGCTAATAATTATTCCATATTAATCAATTTATAGCTTTGGTCCACTAAAATCAGGGGTGGGATTCAGCCAGTTCGGACCGGTTCAAGTGAACTGGATGTTAAATTTACATCTGGTTCGCCGAACCGGTAGTTGAACCGACTGACTGGCCCCTCCCACCCCGCCCCACCCCTCCCTGGAGTCTCCAATGCAACCTGTTTTGGATGCAGGTAAGTGCAGGGTCTGTGTGGAGGCTCTGGGAGGGCGAAAACTGGGCCTTCCTGAAGTCCAGAAACGGGCCTGTTTTTGGCTTCCAGAGGGCCTCCGGACCCTGGGGGACGTTTTCATCCTCCCAGAGGCCTGAGGGAAGCTTCTGGACCCTGGGGAAGGTGAAAAATGACCATCCTGGAAGTTCTGGAAGTCCAGAAACAGGCCTGTTTACGGCTTCTGGAAGGCCTCTGGACTCTGGGGGAGGTTGTTTTCATCCTACCAGAGGCCCAAGGGAAGCCTCCAAACCCTGAGGAAGGCGAAAAACGGCTCTCCCAGAAGTTCCGGTAGGCCATGCCCACCATGGCCACGCCCATCCAGCAACTGGGCAGCAAACCAGTTGCTGGTTTTTTTTTGAATCCCACCTCTGACTAAAATGATGTCATTCGACTTCAATCAATCAGAATAGAGCTGGAAGAGACTTTGGAAGTCTTCTAGTCCAGGCCCCTGCTCAAGCAGGAGACCCCATACCATTTCAGACAAGTGACTGTCCAGTCTCTTCTTAAAAAACCTCCAGTGATGAAGCATACACAACTCTGAAGGCAAGCTGTTCCACTGGTTAATTATCCTCACTATTAGGAAGTTTCTCCTTAATTTCAGGTTGCTTATCTCCTTGATTAGTTTCCATCCATTGTTTCTTGTCCTGTCCTTTAGTGGTTTAGAAAATAAAGTGACTCTTTGCTCTTTGTGGCAGCCTCTCAAATACTGGAATACTGCTATCATTTCTCCCTTAGTCCTTTTCTCTAAACTAGCCAAACCCAAATCCTGTAACCATTCTTCATATGTTTTAGTTTCCAGGCCTTTAATCATCTTAGTTGCTCTTCTTTGCACTCCCCCCCACCCAAAGTCTCAACATCTTTTTCTAATGTGGTGACCAAAAGTGGATGCTGTATTCCAGGTGTGGTCTTACTAAGGCTTTATATTATATTCTTTCTAAGAATGAGCTGAGGCAGGCATTGATGAACGAAACAGTTTATTGTAACAAAGAAACAGGTTACCCTAGTTTGCCGATATGTTGCTGAATCAGCCAGCTGACAGGTAACAGCTGATGCTGTCTGACAGCTCCCTTTTATAGTTCCCTGTCAGGCTGCTCAGCCAATCAGAACAAACAAAAATTCCCGCTCAAAATGCGGACCAACAAATAGAACTTCTGTAGAATACAATACTCCTTTCCCCCAGCTAGGAGCATGTGTAATCATTTAAATAGGTAGGGCATCATCTCTCTCGCCCCGACCTATGCAGTTCAGTCTTTGCAGCTGGTTGGAATGGATCAGCTGTCACCAAACACTCCGGATGTGGCGGCGCTGGACTTCTCGCTGAAGATGAGTCGGACTCTCTCAAGAACTCTTCATCAGGTAAGTTTATGTCAGCACGCACATCACTCATCGGTGTCTCGTACTCCAGTGCGTCATACCCACAAAACATTCCCTGTTTGTTCGTTCCCCTCTGAGTTACTCTGGGATGAGCCCCAACGACCTCTCAACTGGTCGATATGGCGTCGTCATATTCTGCCATCCTGTAACCCAATTTTATAAGACCTGGGGCCTGTGACAGCCACCACTTGGCTGGGCAACCAGAGGGGATTACCTCAAAAATTCCTAGCATACACAGGGTCGTTTACCTGGAATGACCTCACCTGGCTAAAAAAATCTAATGGAATTGAAGGAGAGTAGCTTGGATGGAGCCTATCTAAATTATTCCTAAGCTTCCTTCCCATCAGCATCTCTGCTGGAGAACGATTTGTCACTGAGCTAGGGGTGATATGTTGTGATAGTAAATAAGTGGCTAATTTTGAGTGCCAATCTTCTCCCTTGAGTCTGCCTAAAACCTCCTTGGCTGCCCTTACGGCCCTTTCAGCTTGCCCATTCACTGCCGGGTGATAAGGGGCTGTCAGAGCGTGCCGGACCCGCTTCTTAGCTAGAAACAATGCTGATGCAAATTGTGGACCATTGTCCGAAACAAGAACATCTGGAAAACCATGAGTTGCAAACAAACGGTCTAACGCTTTTATGACAGCTGTCGAAGTAGTAAAATGCATGAGGGACAACTCAACCCATTTGGAATAAGAGTCCACTACAATTAAAAATATGTGGCCGTGGAAAGGGCCCGCCAAATCTATGTGGACTCGTGACCATGGGGACTTAGCCGATTCCCATTCCCCTGGATTGGCAGCTGGTGGGGCAGGCCTCAATAGTTGACATGCCTGGCATGCCCTGACCTTAGTAGTTATATCTGCGTCTATGCCTGGCCACCAGACATAACTCCTTGCCAGTGCCTTCACTCTGGCAATACCCAGATGTCCTTCATGTAAACTATCTATTATCCCAGGCCTCAACCTGCTAGTAAAGCAGTACTAATGCTTCACATGATTTTGATTCTATGCCTGTTTATACAACCAAGGATTTTATTAGCCATTTTGGTTGCCGTTGCATGCTGCTGATTCATGTTTAAGTGATCATCCACTAGGACTCCAAGGGCCCTCTCACAATTACTGTGTTTGAGCCAGGTTTCGCCTAATCTGTACTTATATTTTTGATTTTTCCTTGTCCAGGTATAAAATCTTGCTTTTCTCCACATTAAATTTCATTTTGTTGGATAGGGCCCATTGTTCAAGTCTGTCAAGATCTTTTTGGATCCTGAGGTTGTCTTTTGGGGTGTTGGCTATTCCTGCCAGGTTAATGTCATCTGCAAATTTGATGAGTTCCTCTTCTATTCTCTCATCTAAGTCATTTATGAAGATATTGAAAGTACTGGGCCTAAGGAGGAATCTTGTGGTACCCCACTGCTTACTTCCCCCCATTAGATTAGTACCATTAAGGACTACTATTGAGTACGGTTTGTCAGCCAGTTCCGAATCCATCTGATGGTGACGCTGTCTATCCCTCATTTTTCTAGCTTACCAAGAAGTAGGTTGTGGTTTTATTTGGCAAATGCCTTGCTGAAGTCTAAATATACTATATCCAAGGCATTTCGCTGGTCTACTAATTTAGTCACTTTGTCAAAGAACTGTGAGATTGGTTTGGCATGATCTGTTTTTAACAAACCCATGCTGGCTACTAATTATAACTATTTATTTCTAGATGTTCACAGATCTGTTATTTATTATCTTTTCCAGGATCTTCCCAAGTATTGATGGTAGGCTGATTTGTCTGTAATTTCCTGGATCTGGTTTCCCCCCCCCTTTTAAAAACTGGGAACCACATCAACCCTTTTCCAATCCTCCCATGGTTCTGAGGTAACATCTGCCAGTTCCTTCATAACTCTGGGATGTAATCCATCAGGTCCTGGTGATTTATATTCATCAAGGAGTTATTCACTTACCATTTTCTTACTTATTTTAATTTTTATTTCTAGTCTCTTTTACAGTTATGATTTTGGTAGGTTGGATTATAGTTTCTTTTTGTGTGAAGACTGATGCAAAGAATGAATTAAGCAACTCTGCTTCCTCTCTGTTGCCTGTTACTACTTTGCCATCTTCTTTCTTTAGTGGACTGACTGTTTCCTTGATTTTTTTTTCTTGTTATTTATCGTTATATATGTTGAAAGTCTATAGAGATTCTTAGTCATCCAGATCATGGTGGTCCCAAAGTTGTTTTTTTCAGGAGGCAACTGGATTTTCTTGTTTTTCTTCTTTGAAGATGTTTTGCTTCTCATCTAAGAAGCTTCTTCAGCTCTGACAGGATAGTGGGAATGGAAGGATTTATATTCCTTGCAGGCAGCTAGTCATTTGCATCCTTGTAGCGAGTTGTTGAGGCCACTGTGTCCTCAGGGTCACCTGAATAGTTTCTCTCTGTTGCCCAGGAGTTGTTTCCCGAAGGGAAAGGGACTTGCAAGCTTTTTGCTCTGCCAGGAGAGAGGCTCTCTCACTCTCCCGGCTGGAAGGAACAGTGGAGAGACTCGTATCAGTTCTGGGCTGATACAAGCCAAACATGCAATTTGCGCAGGCGCAGAGGCATTCTAACTCGCCTCCTGCAAGCCTGCACGATGCCGGTTGCTGCAGCAGCTGCCACGCAGTGCTGTTCTGTGCTGCGCAAAGCAGCTGCTCTTCAAATTCTGGCCATAAAAGTGAGTATGGGAGGCCGGGCAGGCAGGTGGGCCAAACACAGAGCAGTGGAGAGAACCGGTTCCGTCTCTGCTGCTCATTGCCGCTACCGGCTCTCCAGAACCGGTCGAATGCCACCACTGAAGTCCCCCTCCCATCAGAAATGGCTCCTGGGCAGCAGAGAGAAGCAGAATTCAACCAGGCTGCTTCTCTGCTGCCCAGGGGTCGTTTCCCAAAGGGAGGGGGACTTACAAGCTTTTCACTCTGTCGGGAAAGATTCTCGCTCTCCCAGCTGGAGCAGCAGGTGAGAGAAGCAGCTGCTGATCTGGCTGGAACCAACAGGAGCCTCTCCACGTGTTCCCTGGTGGAAGGCAAGTGGTGGTGGTGGGGAAAGGTGAGCGGCAGCGGCGGCAAAACACAAGTGTGGGGGGGAAGGGGCAAAACAAAAAGCAAGTGGGGGGAGGAAGGTGACCGGGGCTTGCACTCACCCAGGGAGATCGTCAGATCAGGCAGGGCCTCAGCGAAAGGCAGGCAGCAATGGTTGGCCTGGTGGGCGGGCAAAAACAGGCTGCAGGCATGTCACGCATGCGCATGATGTTGCGCATGTGCAATAGGGACTGACTGGGCAGGGAGTGAAGAAGCGTGCGGAGAGGGGCGGGGCCAACCAGAGGCCCGATTTACCAGTTATCTGAACTACGGAGAATCTACCGAACTGGTCTGAACCGGTAGAATCCCATTCCTAAGCTAGTGGTACCTGAACACACTTGTAAGTGAATCATAAGCTTCCTAACAGGTGAAGCTAGGCAGAATCACACCTGATACTTGTACAATTAGCACAGGCCCACCCAAGGCTGTGTGCTTTCTCCATTTCTCTTGTCCTTATATACCAATGACTGCATCTCAAACGATCCATCTGTTAAAATGTTGAAGTTTTTCACACTTACGATGGTTGCAGTATCCCCACAGTCACGAGAGGCCAGGCAAGGAGAAGCGCCCATCGATGTGAGTGATGTTGAGTTGGCCACGCCCAGCCAGTCACATGCCGTCACACCCAGCCAGTCACATCACCACCAAGCCCTGCCCAGCCAGTTACGCGACCACCAAGCCATGCCCAGCCAGCAAGCCATGCAAACCAGTCACATGACCACCAAGCCAAGCCACATCCACAAATCAAGCCACGACCACAGAACTGGTTGTTAAGAAGTTTGAATCCCACCTCTGTACTAGCTGGTTTAGTGTAGTTAGAAGAATGTCTGGAATGATGGTAAAAGAGGACCCTTTGCGTAGGTATTTGGAAATTCAAGGTAATGCAGAGCCATATTAACAGCATCATCTGTCATATTAACAGCATATTTGCTTGGTATGCAAATTGCATGGGGTCTAGCAGCGGGTCCATGATGGTTTTCAGGTGGGACAGCACTAGCCTTTCAAAGGTTTTCATAACTACAGATGTTAGAGCAACTGGTCTGTAGTCATTCAGTTCCCTGATGGAGGGCTTCTTTGGCACTGGGATGATAGTAGAGCATTTGAAGCAAGAAGGAACATAGCACATCTCTAGAGATTTATTGAAGATTTGGGTGAAGATTCGGGCCAATTGGTTAGCACATACTTTTAAGTAAGAAGGAGTTGTTGTGGTTCGCTGGCAGCAGGTGCGGACAGCAGAGGTCTCTGACAGTGAGGACGAAAGGGAACTAGTCAGGGAGTCTGGCGATGACTTGGACGAGGAGCCTGTGTCTGATGCAGGGATGGGGCCAGGACTATTGGAAAGTGGGGTGCTGCCTTCAGAGCTTTTGGAGTCTGGTGGCAGTGAAGCAGAGGACCCCGTGGAGCCTGTGCCCAGTGTGTGTGTGTGTGTGTGTGTGTGTGTGCAGGGCTGCTTGAAGGAGCAGCTGAAGCAGCAAGGGCAACTTGGCAGTAAGGCTGGAAGGTGATGGCCCCTCCCATAAGAGATAAAAGCCAGCCCTCCGGGATGTGCTCTTTGCAGGAAGCAAAGAAGTTCTTTAGACTCTGAGTCTTCATTGAAGCCCTGTGAACTCCGGTTTGTTTTTGAAACTTCTGGATATTTATCAGTAATTAGACTTCTGTTCTTGTCAGCCTTTTACAACCTTGAAAGGGCTTGCTATTATCTCGGACAATTAGGTTTAAATGACTCTTGGCTGGGAATGCAAAGAATTCCCAGCGCCGCATTAAAAAGGTTTGCTTTTATACAGTTTGTGTTTGTTTAATTTGAACAAGGCTTGGGTCAGCTGTTGTTGATATATAAACATAAGCCGCCACCCTTCTTTTTACCTGATGTCTCTGCAATTCTGTCTGATCTTTAGACTTTAGGAGAAACCCTCCCATACTGTCACCTCTTACAATACTAGACAACACACTATCAACAATAGATACCTTCAATTTTCTAGGTTCTATATGATTTCACAAGACCTGAAATTGACAAACATCAAAAACGTCATCAAAAAAGCACAACAAAGAATGTTCTTTCTGTGCCAACTCAGAAAGCTCAAACTGCCCAAGGAGCTGCTGATCCAGTTCTACAGAGGAATGATTGAGTCTGTCATCTGCACCTCTATAACTGTCTGGTTTGGCTCTGCAAGCCAACAGGACAGACACAGACTTCAGAGGATAATTAGGACTGCAGAAAAAACAATTACTACCGACCTGCCTTCCATTGAGGACCTGTATACTGTACAAATCAAAAAGAGGGCTGTGAAAATATTTATAGATCCCTCACATCCTGGAGTATTTACATCAAGACAAATTCCTTGTGTGTCCAATCACACTTGGCCAATAAAAGTATTCTATTCTATTCTACTCTATTCTATAAACTGTTTCAACTCCTACCCTCAAAATGACACATTAGAACAACTAGACACAAGAACAGTTTTCCCCCGAACGCTAAACAAATAATTCCCTCAACACTGTCAAACTATTACTAAGTCTGCATTACTATTACTATTAATCCTCCCATCCTTCCTTTCACCATCTTCCCATTTATGATTGTATGACTGTAACTTTGTTGCTCATATCCTAACGATTTTTATTGACTGTTTCCTAGTATAATTTGATTGCTTATTGTACCCTATGGCTATTATTAAGTGTTGTACCTTAAGATTCTTGACTCCTAATGAATTTATCTTTTCTTTTATGTACACTGAGAGCATTTGCACCAAGAAAGATTCCTTGTGTGTCCAATCACACTTGGCCAATAAATAATTCAATTCAATTCAATTCAATTCTAATTATTACATTCAATTATATATATCACTACAAGCTTGAAATCTATCATAAAAATGTTTTGCCAGAAACATTTATAGAAATATACTTTTACATTCATCACATGTATTTGAATTTAAATGGCGTAGAATAGATTTATCTGTTATCTATTACTACAGGATTTGAAGTGTTAGTAAATAAAAATAACTTCTGTGAACATCTTTTGTCTTTTAGTGAATTTGTGAAACTCAAAACATTAAACCATCATAGTTTGGTGAAGGATGTTGAGCAGAAATAATATTTCAGCAATTTGCAGGAAGGAATTGTGTGATGCAAAAAACCAAAAACCCACAGTTCATAAACCAAACACCATTTCAGGGTAGAAACCAGGGGTGCGATTCAAATTTCTTAACAACTGGTTCTGTGGGCATGATTTAATTTGTGGGAGTGGCTTGGTGGTCATGTGACTGGGTGGGTGTGGCTTGCTGGCTGGGTGTGGCTTGGTGGTCACATAATTTCATGTATAAAATAGCCATTCATTTAATACAACCTGCATTTTGTTCAAAACAATAATGATCATGGCTGATGTTTGACAGCAAGCCTAAAAGTCAAAGATGACAAGAGTGCTTCTTTCTCTGTATGTATACAAAACATCACAGAAAAGTGTACAGTTTGGGAAAGAAGCACAAACAGAAGTGGTAAATTAAATAGTGGGTGGGCCATGCATGGAGTAAAATAAGTGTGTGATTGTTACTTAAAGCCTGCCACCACATGATTTTGCTTCAGTCCAGGGGAAAATCAGAATAAACACACAGGGAAGACTTCACTACAAAGGGCTTTCTTTTTGCTCCTGAAGAAAATCAGAATAAAGAACTGGAAAAGCTTTCACAGGAAGAGGCTTTTTTGTTCTGCCCTGGAAGAAAATTAGAAGACACAGAGAAATCTTCACTGGAAGAGGCTCTCTGCTTTTGCTCCAGAGGAAACCCCCCAGTCAAAGACCTGGGGAAGCGGAAAGAGGGTCAATGACCACCACTTGCACTTTTCAATGGTTCTAAGCACAGTGATTCTCTTCCAGATTAGACCTGTGACTTTCTGCTTCTAAGAAAGTGGGAAGGAAGGTAGGGGAGAAGAGACAATTCTAACTCACCCTTCCAGCAAAACAAACCAAGGTCCAGCACAGCACGTTGAGGAAGTGCTGACAAAACCATTCAAGAGAAGGAGGGGCAGAGAAGCAGAGAGAGAGAGAGAGAGAGAGAGAGAGAGAAAACCAACTCAGCCAGCAGCCAACACACACATACCTTGGAGGGGTCCCCCTCCAACAATGCTTTGGGAAAGCACTTGGTTGCAAGTTGTGCTGCTGCGTGTTTTTCTTGCAAACTTGGAGAGATGCAGGAAGGGACTGCAAGCCCAGTTGCGGTGCTGGGAGAAGGAGAGGAGGAAAGTGGGGAAGAAGCAGAAGAAGGAAGAAGAGGTAGGAGAAACAGGAATTAGGATCATGAAGAGAAGGAGGCAGAAGCAGGCATAGCAGAAGGAGCAGGAAGAGGAAGGACCTGGAATTCAGGTGTTGCAAGCCCATTGCAAGCCCAGCTGTCAGACAATCTTTGCACTTTGCATGTGCTGACCTTACTGTTTGAGGGCAGGAACAAACCGAACGAAGCATTGACATGCCGGCCGGTGGGAGGGAGAGCAGGCAACAAATCAACTAATTTAGCAACAGGTTTTCTGCCTGGCTGGGTGGGTGTGGCCAGGGGTGTGTGACAGGCAGTACTCCTCCTGCACCCCTCCGAAAGCATAAATAGGCCATTTTTAGCATAGCAAGCCTCCCTGGATCCTCAGGAGACCAAAATGGGCCATGGGGGTGCACCCATACACCCCATTTTTGCCCTTGCAAGCCTCCCTGGAGCCTCGGGAGACCCAAAACTGGGTGCCAGGGGTACGCTCCCCCAGCCCCATTGTTGGCCTTGCAAGCCTCCCTGCACTTACCTGGGAGCCAGAACCAGGTGCATGGGGACTTCTTGGAGGCACGGGGTGGGTAGCAGGGCCAGCTGGTCTTCTGAACTACCCGGTTCGCTGAACCGGATGTACAATTAACATCTGGTACGGCCAAACTGGTAAAATCCCACCCCTGGTACAAACAATTATTCATTAAATTTGCTCATAGAAATGTGTTGGATAGGTGAGGTCACAAATATATCTGTCGGGCTCCGTTAGGGATGATAGATGATCTGAGCCCGTCAGCAAGAGTAGCTGTCGCACCCTGCCAATGATAGATGCTTCTGGGGAATTGTGACTGCTGCAGTGTCAGAGAATTATGACGTGTGAAGGGATCCTCAGTCATCCGTAACTTGAAGGGAAACTCCTATCTATGTTTGATGGATTGTTGGACATTAATTAGATGATTTTGCCAAATGTCCAGGAATTTAGGAGGGTAACCGGGCGACTTTATACTTGTCCGGAGAAGATGCTGGTCCACTTATTTCGGCAGGGATTGGACCAGGACTTAGGACAAGCCTGTTTGTACAGGGGTTTGCCCACAAGGTTACAGGACTGATATTGTGCCACCATAGAGTTGGATTCTGGTTTACGTCGCTTGAAGATACATAGTGATATTGGATTAGGAATGCAGAGAGGGCCTTCCAGACCAAACCCATCTAGACTCATAATACCTCAACCTCAGCAAGGAAGGGTTTTTTAGATGTAACTAGACTGGACATAGGCCAGCGGAATGCCTGATTCCTCCTTTGCAGGTACCCAAACAGCAACAATTGCCAACTGGCCGTGGAAGAGCTAGTGACCGTTCTCGGCAACTTCCTGAATGTTCTTGAGGAGTGGGACAATTGGATACTAGTACTGAAGTTGAGCCAACATCAGATGAGGTATCTACTACCAAGAAACCATCCATACAATATGAGGACGACGGTAGTAATATGGATGATCCCATGGTGAGTAAGCCTATTCATCCTTTTATACTCCCAATCACTATCATAAATATTCAAACCCAACAACATGTAAACATTGGTGCTTTGATTGACTCAGGGAGTACACGGTGTCTGTGTACACAGTGGTGCAGAAATTGGGGCTAAGGTTATTATCTCTGTCCACTCCTATACGATTTGAGCAGGTGGATGGCACTATCCTGGGGGGAAAGCCCACTACGCATTGTACTGAGTTAGTACGTATGGATATGGGAGAACACTGGGAAAAGATTTCATTTGTGGTGGTTGAACACATGATAGAGGCTGTCATCCTTGGGTTAGTGTGGTTGGATAAATGAGGTCCAGCTACCCGGTGGGAAGGGGTGTTTAGGAAATTGCAGTTGGGAATAGGCCCTGAGCCCCCAAAAGATGAGGCGACTAACATGGCAGCCTGCCGGTTAGTGCCTGAACAAAATAATAAAGCCAGTCTTGCATACCCTCCTATGTATAATGATTTAACTGATGTTTTTAGTGAGTCTGGAAGCAACCAGTTACCACCCCATAGGGCTACTGATATTACCTCAACCTCCTATGTATTCGATCACCCCTCAAGAAATGGAGGAAATGCAAAAATATATAGATACAAATTTGGCAAGGGGTTTTATTAAACCGGGATGTGCGCATATTGCAGCTCTGGTATTGTTTAGGAAGAAGGATGGAGGGCTTAAATTATGTGTGGACTTTAGTGGATTGAATGCAGTATATAAGGAGCCACTATATACGTTACCATTTATAAAAGATTTATTAGCTACAGTATCAAAAGGGAAATACTTCACAAAGTTGGACCTACGTGAAGTCTATTACAGAGTCTGCATACATCCTGGTGATGAGTGGAAGACAACTTTCAACTGCCCATTGGGCAGTTATCAATTCCGGGTCATGCCTTTTGGAGTGCAGGGAGCTCCAGCTGTCTTCATGCAGCTTATAAATGAGGTGTTGCATGAACATTTGTACAGAGGTGTATTGGTATATCTTGATGATATATTGATATATACAGATACATTTGAACATCCTGTACAGCTGGTGAGACAAGTGCTTAAGAAATTACTGGCAGCACAGCTGTACATAAAACTATCAAAGTGCAAATTTCACCGTACTCAATTAGATTATCTTGGATATTGTATATCAAGCAAAGGAATTGAAATGGACCCCAGCAAGGTACAATCTGTGTTGGACTGGCAAGCTCCTAATATGAGA
Organism: Notechis scutatus; assembly: GCF_049901735.1. Taxonomy (NCBI): domain Eukaryota; kingdom Metazoa; phylum Chordata; class Lepidosauria; order Squamata; family Elapidae; genus Notechis; species Notechis scutatus. The sequence goes on along the minus strand of NC_142012.1, from coordinate 69,884,848 downwards.
AAACAACTACAAAGCTTCCTGGGGTTTGCTAACTTTTACAGACAGTTTATACCCTCGTTTGCTATTCTTGTTCTGCTATTAACTGATTTGTTAAAAACAAAATCAGGAGACCACAAAACCCCATCCAGGCCAATCCATTACCTGGTCAGATACATGTCAATGGGCATTTGATTCCCTTAAGCAGATGTTTGGTCAAAAGCCTGTATTGAAGCATCCAGATATGGAATTGCCATTTTTAATTCAGGCAGATGCCAGTGATGTGGCAGTGGCAGCTGTTCTTTCTTTTTTCTTTTTTGTAAATTTTATTTGAGTTTTCACAAAAAGAAAAAAATACAAATAAAACATCTTTTTTGAAAGTAGCGTAATCCCGGGTTACATTTCTTCGTACAGACACAAATTCAAGTTCATGCTCATTTTTATATTCTATTCCATATCTTATTACTATTTTACGTTTTCTGCATAGCTTCTCCCCTCTTTTAATTTTCTCAATTTTATTTTAACTATCTCATCTCAATTCAAATCATTATTTGTATTTTTTGTCTGTCCTGTTTCAATTATCTATTATCTTTTCTCATTAAACAAAATTTCTCCTGTAGTTACTGATTGGAGTATGACGCCTTTATATCTTTTAAGTTTATCCATTTAACTCTTATTTAGGCTTCAATATATACCCTAAAGTTATAACATTCAATATAATACATAACTTCCATTCGGATTCTGCTTGGTACATTCTTAAAATACACACTATATTCTTAAAAAAAGAAAAAAATATAAATGTATGTAATTAAAACAACACATTCCATTTCAATTCAATTCTATCATTAATATTAATATTCATTAAAGTCTTAACTTCTTTAACATTACTTTTCAATTAAATATCATACTTCTATGGGAACAATTTTAAGCTTTCCATAATTAATTCCCCCCCCTTCACTTATATTTTATAAAACATTTATAAAACATTAACTAATTAAAATGTTCCCGTTCCTTCCTAATTCAATTTTCTCATTTATTTTATTAACAAACATTTCACTAAATTACACTATTTTATCCCTCATTTTAATCATACATTGTTTCCAATTTTCTAAAGTTATTTCTATTACTAATATGTATCTTTACAGAATCCCTTTTTCAGTTAGATTTTCACCCATTATCTCTAAATAGGTCCCGTTTCTCTATATCTTGCTCTGGTCCTTTGTAACTTCTTTTCCTTTCCTTCTTCCCTCTCTTCTTCTCTCTCCCCTTTTTACCCCCTTGTCTCTCTACCTCTATTTCTATCTTCTGTATTCCCCCTTTCTGTTGCTTTCCAGTATTATACTTATTTTTCGAATTATTTTTCTTTTCTTTGGTTGTTTTTAAAAATCTTAAATTCTCCATTCTCTTTTCCCCCTTTCCTTTTTCTTCCCCACATAAAATTACTTGTTCATTAAAGATGGCTTCTTCTTTGTCCCAGTCTTCTTCTTTGTCTCTGCAAAACAAGTTTTGCAGACGTTTCTTGTTTCTCATAGTTCCAAATCTCCACTTCCAAGAATTGAAAAATGAAGCCAAAAGAACCCTTCCCTTCTTGTGCATCTTCTTTGTACTTTTTAAATTCCATTTTCAATTCATCCAGAAGTGGTGCCATTGTATAAATTTTTAAACAACCACCCGATTAATTTTAGTCATTCAAATGTAATAACCAAGAATCCAAAGGTCACCAAATAATCCAAATACACTCAAGCTGTTTCTTCTTGCTCTTTTTTTTTCACTTTCTCTTCTTGGGGTTACTGTTTAGTTATAAAGTTTCAGTTAAAATGTATCTTTTAGAAGTCTTGTTGAAGTTTTACTGTAGATTCTTTTTAATTCCAGGCAGTCTCCTCCCTCTTCCAGATCCTGCCCTTATTCTTTTTCTCTCCCTTCCTGCTTATGAAAAAACATTTTTTTTTAGTGTCCAGAAATCTTTATTATCCCTTTGGCATTTTATTTTATTTTCAGCTTAATTGCCTATTGATGTCAAAGCGGATTTTTCCAATTTCTTATTTAAGTCTCTTAGTTGTCAGTATAGGGAAGGAGAGAGAAGAAAAAAAAATAGCCAAACCTTTCCCTTTTCACTTTCCTTCGCTGCTTCCGACTCTTTTTTGGGAACGATGTTATTTTTTTGTAAGTTTAAATTCCAGGGTACCTTAGTTGTTGCTTTCACAATTTAACCCGGTCAGCCAAAATTTTCACTTCTTATCTTCCTCCTGCACATTCTTTTCCGGTCGAGTTTTTCTTTGTGGTGGCCATTTTTGACCACCACTGCAACCGCCTTCGGGAAATGGAGTAATGGTCAGCTGAGGAGGAGAGATGCGGCTCTCCTCAACCCTGCTGGTGGTCTCCCCCCTCTTCACCAGCTCTACAGGGTGGCTTAGCCACGAAACCAGCCGGCTCGGGGCGCTCCAGTGGCGAGCCCAGACTGAAACCGCGCACGATCGCGGATTTCTGTCTGTCGCCGAAGAGACTTCAAACTGGAAGCCCGCAGTGGGAGCTGTTCTTTTACAAAAGAATTAAAATGGTAGTTTACAACCATGTGCTTATACATCAAGGAAATTAAGTCCAGCCAAGAGAAATTGGGCTGTTTGGGAGAAGGAGGCCTTCATGGTATGATGAGCTTTGTTGACATGGAGGCATTTCCTTGAGGAAGCACAACATCTGTTCAAGGTATGGATGGATCATAAGAACTTGGAGGCATTCCAATCACCTCAGAGATGTGATTGCAGGTCTGTTGGCCCTATATTTTCATCGGTTTAACTTCGTCCTAAAGTACATACCAGCGGGAAAGAATTTGTTAGCCGACACTCTGTCAAGGTTACCACAATACAACAGCAGATGAGAGGTGCAACCGATTATACAAGGGAGGGAGACTCTACAGTCATTACGAGTGAAATTATTGGCTCGAGATTTACTGAACACTATAAAGGAAGACCCATGGTTAGCAAAGAACCAAACACAATGTGATATCAGTAATGGTATTGCATGGAGAGGAACGAAACTATATATACCAGAAATTTTGAGGACCAAAGTATTGCACCATTGCCATGATGTTAGGCAGGCTGGACATTACGAATTCTTAAAAACCTTACATCTTGCCAAAAGGCAATTTTGGTGGCCTTCAATGAGATCAGATATTGAACATTATGTAAAGACATGTACAGTCTGTGCTACCACTAAGTCCCGACCTGGAAAGCCTATGGGATTATTACAAACAGTATCAAATCCCACTAAACCATGGCAAGACATTGGGATGGATTTTATAGTGGACTTACCTAATAGTCATGGATATACAGTGATCTGGACAGTCATAGATTTATTTTCGAAGCAGGTACATTTTATCCCATGTGCTGGTCTACCCTCTGCTCAAAAATTAGCTACCATGTTCATTAAAAATATCTACAGACTACACGGGGTCATCTCGATCGAAGAGTGCAGTTTACTGCTCAGTTTTGGCAGGAGTTCATACACTTAATAGGTTCTTCACAGGGGTTAAGCACGGCTTATCATCCGAGCACCAATGGTGCTTCAGAACATACTAATGCAGTCATACAACAATACCTCCATTGCTATGTCTCCTATCAGCAAACAGATTGCTCGGAATTGTTACAATTTGTGGAGGTGGCATATAACAACACCGTACATCATAGTATTGGACAAACCCCATTCTTTATAGTAAATGGCATAGACTTCATACCAATTCCTGAGTGGGAGCAAGGAGGACGGGAACCAATGACTACAATTATATAGTCTGAAAGAATAAAGGAAACATGGACAAAGGTGCATAAGAAATGAACGGACCATAAAATGTTCAAAATCTTCCCATCTCTCCCCCCATCTGTCTCCCCCTCTGTATGTCTCTCTGTCCCGCTCTCCCTATTTTCCCCTCTCTCTGTATATCACTCTGTGTGTCTATGTCTCTCTCTCTCCACCCCCACTCTCTCTATCTCTCTCTTACTCTTTCTCTCTCTCTGAAAGCCATGGCTGGGCCAAGCCAGCAAGCTGTCTTGGGGTTCTAGGCTATTCCTTTTATTTCTTCTTCGGGTGACCCTCCTCCTCCTCCTGGATGTGGCTTAGCTCAACTGTTCTGTATTAAAGCTGCTTGGTGCTGTGAAAGTAAAACTGAAATTCCTCTTCTCTGCTTGTGTTTTGCATTTGGAACAGATTTCTTTTCAGGTGGGGAGGAAGAATAGAACTCCTTAGCATCAAAGCATGTTAATAATAATATACAAAATACTAATGCTGTGATGGTCATTTTAAAAAACCCTTTCTTTGTGAGCACCAGAAGCCAAGAGGAATATACGTGCCAAATTTCAAATTTGTAGGGTTTATGGTTCTGGAGATTTTGTCATGATGCATGTGTGGTATTTTGCTTTTATATATATTGATAAAAGTTCTATTAATACAAGACATTGTTATTTTGTATATAAAAATGACAACATTTTTCTCTGTATTGGTGGGAGATACATGCTTCAGGGCAGGGACATAGTTTAATGTGTTCTGCATCCATGGCACATCTAAGGATCACTAAGCATGTGTAATTTTAATTAGTTTTTTAATGTATATTTAATATGACAATAACATGTTGAGGAGAAAACTGAAGTCCCTCAAGGTGGAAGAGAGATTCAACATTAACAAGTTATAGTTGTTGGAGATGTTCTGATTAAATTATAGGAAAATAGCTCAGAGAGCTGGGGAATTAATCTCTATATAAAGACAGGCGATTTAAGAGAGTGTCTTTGAAAAAATGAGATAAAGTTGATACATAGGTTCATTCTTCTTATGCAGTAGTATCTCAAGATCAATCTTCATTTTCTAAATAAAGAATTACAGATCCAAGATTGCACAGTATGGCTGTTGTGCTACACTCCAAAATCATCAAAAAACCTGAATGATATTTCCTGGACCACATCAAGTTCCACCAGAAATGGGAAGTGACGTTGCGGTGACACCAGTCACAAGGGAATGGAACTCTCCATTCCTGTGCTGGATGCTCCCTACTCGTGAGCTCTGGAAGAAGCCGAAGCCACCCTGTAGGGGTGCCGAAGAAAAGGAGTGGCATCCTGTGAGGTTTCAGGAGAAAACGCAATTCTCCTTGAAAAAGCCCTGGGGCTTTCTTGCCCTCTATGCCACAGCAAGGAGAAGATGGCTGCCACAAAGCTGGAGACAGCTTAACATCCAAGAAGAGTGCTGGAGCAGATTTTATCTATCTATTTATTTATTTGATTTGTCAATTGTTTACAAGATAATAAGTATAAGTATATACATAGTTATGAATACATGAAATGGGTACATATAAGAAAAATAAAAGAAACAATAGGACAGGGACGGTAGGCACGTTGGTGCGCTTATGCAAACCCCCTTACAGACCTCTTAGGAAAGGGGTGAGGTCAATAGTAGACAGACTAAGGTTAAAGTTTTTGGGGTTTGGGGAAGAAACTACAGAGTCAGGTAGAGTATTCCAGACATTGACCACTCTGTTGCTGAAGTCGTATTTCCTGCAATCAAGTTTGGTGTGGTTTACCTTGAGTTTGTATCTATTGTGTGCTCTTGTGTTGTTATGGTTGAAGCTGAAGTATTCATTGACAGGTAGGACATTGCAATGTATGATTTTATATACCATACTTAGATCAGACTGAAGACAGCATAATTCAAGGTTTTCTAGTTCTAGAATTTCAAGTCTGGTGGTATAAGGTATTCTACAACGAGTAGAGGAGTGGAGAACTCTTCTTGTGAAATATTTCTGGACTTTCTCAACTGTGCTAATATCAGATACGTAATGTGGGTTCCAGACTGATGAGCTGTATTCGTGTATTGGTCTAGCAAATGTTTTGTATGCTCTAGTTAGTGTGATATTACCAGAGAAAAAGCTACGTAGGATTAGGTTAACAACTCTTAATGCCTTTTTGGCTACGTAGTTACAGTGGGCTCTAGCACTTAGATCATTAGAGATGAGTATTCCAAGGTCCTTTACAGAGCTTGGATCATCAACAAGATCTTGACTATTCAGCTTGTATTTTATTTTCTGATTTTTTTGCCAATATGTAAGACAGAGCATTTATTTGTTGAGATTTGAAGTTGCCATTTGTTTGACCATTCTGATACATAGTCAAGATCTTTTTAAAGAGTAGCAGTATTGTCTGTGGTATTGAACAGCTTTACATCATCAGCAAAAAGAACGCAGTTGCTCTTAATATGATCACAGAGGTCATTTATGTAGAGTATGAAGAGAGTTGGTCCTAGAACACTGCCTTGGGGGACACCACTATTGACAGGTACAGAATTTGATAGGACACTCCCAATTTTGACCATTTGTTGTCTGTTTGACAGGAATGCTTCTATCCAGTTATGCAGTTGTCCAGAGATACCATAGGATTTTATTTTTAGGAGTAGTTTGTCGTGTACCACTGAATCAAAGGCTTTACAGAAGTCTATGTAGATTGCGTCTATTGCTTTGCCCTGATTGAGTTGTGTCGTCCATATGTTTTTGCAGTGTAAGAGTTGCAGATTACAGGATAGTTTTTTTCTGAAACCAAATTGTTTATTGGAGAGTAGGTTGTTTGTCTCTAAGTGGAGGATAATGGATTGGTTAATAATTGATTCCATGACTTTACAGGTGACGCAGCATAAGGAGATTGGTCTGTAATTTTCAACTGGGCTGGGGTCTCCCTTTTTGAAGATGGGGATGACCGTGGCTTGAGACCGTAGGTTAGGCAAGGAGCTGGTCCTGAAAGATTTTTCAAAGATTATGCTTAGAGGCTTGGCTATGGCAGTGGATAGCTTTTTTAAGAAGTAGGCACATATTCCGTCTGGTCCAATAGATAGAGATGGTTTTAGATTGCGTAGTGCTTTTTCAACATTGTCTTCTGTAAAATCGATATGTATTAGATCATTGTAGTTATCTGTGGTTCGGCTAGGAAATACTGGGCATGATCCATTGCTGTTTACAAATACTGAGCCGAAGAATGTGTTAAAGATGTTGGCTTTAATGGTGTCATCGTTGCAGTCTTTACCATTAGGTCCTATCAGGGGTGGGATGGACCTTGAGTCTTTTAGTTTGTTGTTTACAAAATTGTAAAAAGCGCGGGTGGAATTGGTGCATAGAAGGTTTTCCTCTTGTTTAATGTGATAATTGGTGCATTCGGTCTTTATCTGGTGGCATAAATTTTTGTATCGGCTTTTGAAATTGGCAACGTGACCAGATTTGTTTTTCCGCCAGAGTAATCTCTTTTTGGATTGAAGCTTCCTTATTGTTATGGGTAATCTGTTTTTTGTTTTTGTTTTGGGAGTTGTTGTTGGTACATATAGTTTGATGACTCTTTTGACTTCAAGTAAAAATATGTTGTCATGGTCTTCAACAGTATTGCATCCAGTGAATAGAGATTGCCAATCAAGGGATGAGAGATCGTTGTCTATCAGATCATAGTTGCCTTTTTTGAAGTTATAATTGGGGATTACGTCATTGTGATTTTTGTGTGGGTGTATGTTGAGACAAAAGTCAATCATATTGTGGTCACTGCTGGAAAAGGGTTCTTTAGTTTGTATTCCGTAAATTAAATTCAAACTATTGCAGAAGATGAGATTGAGGCAGTTGTTTAGTCTAGTGTTGTTGGTTACTAGTTGTTCCAGTCCCAGATTTGTAACAGCATTGTAGAAGGTTGCGTGTATGGTTTCAGTTGTACATTCATTTAGGGTCCAGTTAATATGAGGTAGATTGAAGTCACCAAGAAAGATAAAAGTGTGTGCTGCCCATGTTAGTAGTGTATATAGCTTGTTTACATGTTCGATGTCATAATCAGGTGCTCTGTAACATAGTAAGAATCGAAATGTGATATTTAAGGATAGTTCACAGATGATGGTCTCAGGAAGAGCAAGCTCCTGGGTAACTTGGATATTTTTTAGATGTAAGGACTTTTTATAGAAGATAGCAACACCACCTCCTCTATGAATTTCACGATCTGATCGGTAAACATGATAGTCTCTTACTGTGGTAATGGAGTCAGGGAGAGATGCGTTGAGCCATGTTTCACAGACAAATATAATGTTGAATTTAGCCATATTTAGTAAGAGGAAAAATTAAGGTATTTTATTCGCGAGGCTTCTTGCATTGAGTAGCTTGCATTTAAGGCCAACAGTAGTTGGAATTGAGGTAGTTAGGGGCGTGCGTGCCTAGTCTTGGGTGATGGTGGATTGGTTGAGGTAGGGCTGTGGTTGAAGGTTAAAGCTGAGTTGCGGGTTGTGTGACTTACTTTTGATACAGTCAGCATGGTAGTCAATGTACAGGTCCTTCTCTCCATCGTCTAGACGTTTTTTGAGTTCAGTGCGGAGTACACGGGAGCGGGCATGTTGCTGTATGGTTAGGTCAGGGCGACAACGGAGGTTCTTATGGTTGGTGTTGGTTTTGGCGAGTGAATTTATAGTGTAAATGAATTTACGTTTGCTTGATTCATTTTTGCAAATGACCCTGCAGAAGCGTGGGGCCACAGAGCTGTCTCTGTTTTTGAGCTCTTGGCCAATGCGGGAAATGTCAAGTATTTCATCAGAGGAGATGGTTGATGCTTGATAATCACTGATGATTTTTCGGACAGTTGTGATATCATTATCATTGATTTCCTCTAGACCAAATAAGATGGCGTTTGGACGTTCACGCTCAACAGCTTCTCTGATGAGGATTGGGATATCAATATTTGTCTGGGATATATTTTTTGTGGATTGGGTTGTGGATTGGGTTGTGGTTGTTGGGTAGAGATGTGGTTTGTAGCTATTGGATGTTCAGGTTTTCGCGTTGTGTCTTTTTTTTTTCAAGGTTGGATAATCTTTCTTTTAAGGCGTCCAGGGATGCTACTATGGTGTCAAGGGATGTTAATCGTGTTTCAATGGTATCAACTCTTTCCAACAGATCCAGTTTGGGTCTGCATGATTTGCAGAGATATGGAAACTCATTGGATGATTCTAGGTATTGAATCATTTGCTCGGGTAATCTCAAGCAGTCATGATGAGCGTATTTGTTACACAGAGAACATTTGATGGAGTTTTCATTATCCTTTAGAATTTTGTAGCATTTAAGGCATGTGCAGGAGTCTTGTGGTTCATTGGTGGGGATTACTTTCTCTTTAGGTTGAGGTTTGGCATTGGATTTTTTTCTTGGCATGGTAGGTTTGTTAAGATGGTACGTTGATTAAATTAAATAATGGAACAATTTTGGGTAATCAATATAGCCAATATCACACCAATCAATCAATTGCAGTAATCTGTCTAGTCAAATAATTTCCCTAAGCAACAATCAGCCTAATCAATTAATTACACTAATCACTAATCAATTAATTACACTAATCATTAATCACACTGTTCAATTAAATTCACTAAATCACTGATTTTACTAATCAATTAAATTACATGAATCTTGATCTTTTAAACTAATCAGTAATCACACTATTTGCACTAAACACTCTAATTACACTAATCAATTAAAACAATAAATCAATTAAACCATTAATAAAATATTTTATAGAAATTGATTATCTAATAAATCAATTAAACCATTAATAAAATATTTTATAGAAATTGATTATCTAATAATTGATATAGGTGATAAGGTAGAAAAGTTGTAAGTTTTGAGGTAATGAATTAATGAGTGTTTGATTAAAGTAATGAGGTAGTATTGAGAGTCTGCAAGGAAAGGGTTAATTGTTTTACTAGCAGCTGTGATTTACTGGGTGAGAGGAATTTATTGCTCTGATTGCTGCTGCTATTACTCTGTAAACAATAGGCTGTAACAAGATGTTCAAAGCACGCTGGATTTTTGAAAGAGAGCAAAACTTGCTGAATTAAAACACTTTACTACAATCAATATGTCTCTGAATAAGATTGTTTTCCAATAGTTTCCTAAAGTTCTTCAAGTTGAGTAGTAGTAAAAATACAGTCCAGAAATTTGGGTTAACCAATCCAATCTGTCCTTTACTTTTAAAGTTACTTCTAGTTGCAATATCTTTTTTTTTAACTAAATCTGACAGTCACTCCAGATCGTTAATTGCAGCTATTTTCCTCCTTTGAGTCCCACTTTCCAAGGAAAATTCCACTGCAGAAATTGGAGTGATTCTTACCAAGACTAAGAACGCTGTTACAAGATCTTTCCTTTCTTTTTCACTTCTGTCTCAGCTGCCTTCCTGGTTTCGATTCAGCCATGCTGGCAGTTCTCTTTTTAGTTCGGATGGAGGGGTTTTCTTTGGGTCAGTCGAGGAGACTCTCCTCTCCTCGCGACCACCGAAGCATTCCTCTGCCGTCCAGGGTGACTTTCGGCTCCTAAGAGCCTCAGGGCTTTCTCCTCCCTCCTTGTTTCTCCCTGCCAGCTGTCCGATGTGGCTCCGGGGAAACTGTGTGGGGGATATTAATGGAAATGCGTTGTCTGGTGTGGAAGATACTTCTATCAGCTGTGTGAGGGATTTAAATGAAGGTACGTTGTTTGCACTCCGCAGGCTCCAAGTGATCCAGTTCAAGAGCTCCACCAGTGTGGTTAATAGGGCTCGATGGAAAGAGCTTCACTTCTCTGGGGAAGGAGAGGAGGGCTCCGGATCAGTTAGCAGGAGCTCCGCCAGCATTATTAGGGCTCCACGGCTTCAGAATCTAGCATTTTTGGGCTTGTTTTTTGGGCTCTGGTTTACTCACGGTTACTGGTGCAGGCGGCAGCTTTAAAAGTGATTTCTGGTGCAGGTGGTGGCTTTATAGGGAGATAGTGCTCCAGGAGAGAGAGCCTCATCTTCCTAGTTGGGCGCCGCCATCTCAGGTAATTAAATTCTGGAGACAATCACATATTTTGAACCAACTCCCAGTTCAACCTTTGCCTTTCGTGCCCTGAAAAAAAACCAAGCTGTATAACAGCCTGTATCCTCTGAGGCTATAGCTTCGGTGAATAGTGTCTGGAACTGGGTGAGAAGAATCCTTTTGATCTAAAGTGTAACCCCCAAAGAGAATATTCAGAAGAAGAGAGATTCATAACTATCCTTAAAGTGGTGGTGATCTAACACTTTGAGTAAAATCTTAAAATTCTAAAAATGGAAGGGAAAGGGATTAAAGGAAGAAAATAGAAAATTTGTTAAAAATACAGAAAATTGGATTTTCAAATTGAATAGAGATTGGCTTTGTATAGGTATTTTAAAATGCTGAAACCATCTTTACAAAAAACTAATATTTACTTTTGGAATATATCAGTAAAGTCTAATAAGAAAAGACAAGACAAAGTGAAAACTGATTTAAGAGTGCCACCTGCTGTCAAAGGAAGACATAACATATTCCCAATGTCTTGGAAAGACCTGGCTTATGGAGAATTAGAAATAAGAAATAAGAGAAACTTTATTACCAAAAGATTCCTGAAAGCTTCAATACAAGACTCAACTGGTAGAGGGATTTATGAAGGCTGCACTCTTGGATTACTTAAAATAATAGATTGATTAATTTTGGGGATATAACGACTCCTGGACATTGGACATTGAATTTCTTGTTTGAAAAGTGGCTTTGGTTTGAATAAAGGATTTTTGGACTATTGGACAAAAAGAAATAAAATAAACAAAAACAAAGATGAGTGGAATCTGGAAAGAAATTGCTTTGGAAATTCAGGATATAAAAGACAACTTGACAAGATGTGAGGAGATCTTGAATAAAATACAGAGCATAGATGTAGAGCTGGAAATTGAGACACAAATGACAAAAAGAAAACAGGAAGCCCAGAAAGTGGAGGAGTCAACTAAAAGAGTACCAGTAGCTGGAAAAATAGAACAGACAAAACAACAAACAAGAAGAAATGATAAAAAGGAAATAAAAATAAAAATGAAAATATTTGATGAAATAAACCAAGGGGAGAGTACTTTAAGTGAAGTTAAATAGGATTTGGAATTGCAGGGATATTTTTTGGGAGAAAGATAGGGGTAAGAATAGATAACTTGAAAATGAGACAATGGAACATAGTAGAGAAGGGAGAAATGTTTAAGAGGATTGGCCAAGAAGTGGAACCAGATAGAGTCAAAGATTCAAGAGAGACAAGCTAAGAAATAAATAATTAAAGCTTTAATAAAAGTGAGAGAGGATGGTTAAAAAAAAAAAAAGGAACACTTCCGAAAAACAATAGTGAGATAAGTTACAATAGAGCTGGAAGTTAGAAACAATTGAAGATTATAATCTAACATAAATATATGTATTATTAGTTAAGACATATAATTGTTAAATGTAATATGAGTACTAACATCTTATTGTAGGAAAAGGAATATGTGGAATTAGATTGACATAAAAATAACTGTAGTATTATTCAAATTATGTAACTTGTTAAATATTAGGAATACTATTTTATTTGTATTAAAATGTGATTAGAAAGGGGATATTTTTTAAATATAACAATGGCATAATTAAAAATTAAAAAGGGGATAAATAATGGAAGATTACAATGCAATATAAATTTGTGGATTGTTATTAGAATTATATATGTCTGTTAAACACTGCAAATATGATTATTAATATATTATTTGTAGTAAAAGGAATGATATTAAGAATATAGAGATTGACACAGAAACAACATACTGAAATACCAAACAATCAAGAATGATAATTTAATAAAACATGTGTATTAGTATCAAATTTTAAAAGATTGTAAATTGTATTAAATATGAAGAATATTGTCATATTTGTTTTAAAATGTAAGACACTCTGGTGCCACATTGTTCAGACTATATGTTTGTTGAAATAAGAAAAAAATAAAAAAAATATTGAGAAGAAAAGGTTCCACCAGAAACAATCCCTCCTTTGGCAAACAGATGTTTGAACAGTAGGTTAAGTTGAACTGCCTGCCTCTCTTATCCAGGGCATTCATCACTCTTTGGAATGTACATTACTTTGACTTCATTAGAGGGTACAATTTCTGTGATTCTAAGATGACTAGTTATGTCAGCTACATTTATGCCAACTCTGATATTTACAAATGTTGACATTTTTCTAAGGGAAGAATAAACTACAGATTGATACTACTACTAGCCTTTGGGTATTTCTCCAACTGCTGCATCATGTTGATTTTAGAAAGTTTATAAGTCATTTTCTACTTCTAATAAAAGTAAATGTTAGCTCTTAGGAAATGTGTCATAGTCACTACCAGGGAACCTAATTTTTTTTAAAGAACTTTTGACAAAACTGATGGATTGGAAATTGCCCTAAGACATCAGAACCAATTCTATGGAGATGCAAATGAAAAAGAACAGTGATTGTAATCCAGCGATTGGAAGTAACTCAGACTTAGAACAGTATTTGGAAGTAGGCCAGAGTTTTTCTAGGAGAAAAAAGGCAAGTGTTAGTGATAGGAAATTAAATTATCAGGGAAACAGAACCATCCATTTGCAGTTTGGACATCTAGGGAAGTATGTTGACCAAAATAAAAAAATGTAACCGAGAACCTTACTAAAATAATCAAGCCCACAGATTACAGTCCCTTTCTCCTCCTTCAATAGGGACAAATGACATGACAATGAACCTGAAAAACAATATTAAGGGATTACAAGCAATTAGGCAAGAAAATTAAGAAGCAAGGAGCACAAGTGGTCTATTTATTTGTATTTCCAATAAAAGATCAACATCCCAAGAGGGAACAAAGGGTTTTAGAATTGAACCCTGTCTTAAGAGTTGATGCCAAAAAGAGCACTTTAGATTCCTAGACCATGGTCTGTATTATGTACATGAAGAGCTTTTGGCAAGGGAAGGGCTGCACCTCATAAGAACCAGGAAGAATGTATTCAGAAAATTACTGGCTCTGTAAGGTCCTGCCTCACCAGTCTTCTCAAGAAAGCCCAACTTTTTGGGGGGAAAAAGCCATTTTAAAAGGAAACTTTTATTGGAAGATTGTGATAGCAAGTGATCTAGGCAGGATGTAACTTTTCCCACTTAAAATATTAGATTGCAGACAGAGCCCCTCCCAATACATCATTGAGCCAATCGTGGTGTGTAAAGATGTCATGGGAAACTCAGGCCAAGAAGGTGATAAACACTCATCTTCAAGGCAAAGCTACTGCTCTTCTCCAGAGAAAAGATAAGGCAGCTGGCCCAATGCACATTCCTTTCCCCCTCCCAAGGTCCTGAAAGTTAAAACAAAGCAAGGAATAGAAACAGAAGCCTCATACAGAAATCCCAAGCCTCCTCCCTCCCACCAGAATGACAACGTCCCTGTAGGAATCTATGTGAACTTACTTATCAGCAGGTCTTTAAACTAAAAATAAGGGGTGGCCAATTTTTAAGATCTTTAAGACAAATTTCTGGATCCTTGGGACAATTCCAAGCATGGACACAATCTACATAGACTTCTGTAAAGCCTTTGATTCAGTGGTACACGACAAACTACTCCTAAAACTAAAATCTTACGGTATCTCTGGACACCTGCATTACTGGATAGAAGCATTCCTGTCAAACAGACAACAAATGGTCAAACCCTCCGTGGGTTCAGTTTTTGCCCTCTCCGGCGTGCAGAAGCACTCTGCAAGCGGCCTCCAGCGGTCCCACTTTTGCCCTCCCTGTCATCAGGGAGACCGAAAATGGGACACACAGAGGGTTTGGGAGACCAAAAATGAGCCCATTTTTGGCCTGCAGAATGCTTCTGGACACTGGGGAGGGCAAAAATGGGATGCATGGAGGCAAAAAAACTATTTTTTTTTTCTTGTTTTCCTTTTTTTAAACCTAGGTGCGTCTTATGGTCCGGTGCATCTTACAGTCCGAAAAATATGGTAAATCTTTCTTTTAGCTGCACCTATCAAGCATAGAAAAATGCATCCTAATTCCAGTTAACTCATTAAATTCAAGTCACTCCATCATGGGGTAAAATCTTTTTCTTCTCTGGAAGTTTTGTCAAAGACTTTCTTTTTATCACAAGATCCTCAACCTTATTAATGTCTTTAAAGAAAAAGACCCCATTTTGACTTTTTTCTTGACACTCTTCTTTCAGTTGTGTTCAGAGGTTTACATTTGAACTATTTTCAGTTACTTGTGAAGTTGCCTGAACAATTTGGTAACATTCTCCACCTCTGTTTGCATCTCAGAAGTAATTTGAGAGGATTTTTTATCATCAGAGAACAGCTGGTCAACAAATTGGCGTATTTTATTTAGAGACCTTTCAAATATATCTCTAATACTTTGCTCCACCATCTTGGTTTCCTCTTTTAATCAGAATCAGAAGATTTTAGCCACCCACAGCTAGGAAGATCAAGCTACCAGTTACTACAATAGTAAACTAAAACCACAGCTTTCCATCTTTATCTTTCTCAATCAATTTTTTTTCTCACCACACTTCCCTTATTTGCCTTGCCTTAACAACCTTCTTCCTTGTTCTTTGAAACAAAAAGAGATCCCTAAAATGGTGTGAGTCTTCAAAAAGGTATAGCAAGCTGTAGCTAGAAGACTCTTTTTAAGTTGACTTAAAAAGGTTAATATGTCGAGCTTCCGGTGGCAGGACAGGGACGTGCAGAGGTGGAGAAGACCAGCTGTGGTTTTCGAATACCTTTTCTTGTGTCTGGAGCGATCCCCAGAGGATACACGAACCCCAGAGAGGTTCGTGTCAGCGTAGGGAACTCTCGGGTTGCAGTGTGGGGGAAGGCAACCTCCTGGCAACGAAGGCCCAGCGCGAAAGAGCCAGCTTCCAGTTTATGGCGGCTCCAAAGTCCGGTCTGCCACCGACGTGACTAAGCGAGAAAGTGACAGCTGGTAAGATCGGAGTAGAAAGAGGTGCAGAAAGACTATAGTATTGAAGAGTGAGATTGGTGTGAGATTTCTTTTCCTGGATGTGAGCAGTATTTTTTGGAAGCCGGTGAGAAAAGCAGCCAGAAAAGCGGCTTGAAAAGCGAAAGTGTGACAAGCGTGGGCGGAAAGGCTTGATCATTAGAGCGAAAGTGTGGATTACAGCATCTGAAAGGAGAAACTGGTGGAGAGAAGAATAATACTGGAAAACTAAGAGATCGGAGGACTTGAACTTGTGAGTGGCTTGCTATTTGGGATCCGTTTTCTGATAAAATTCGAAGAGGAAGGAGGCGACGGAGGAGAAAGAAACGCGGCGCTGAAAGCGATTCATTGATTCTTTGAACTGAGCGTAACAGGATTATAGACTCTATTTAACACTGTTTGTGGGACAGATTGTTAAGCTATTAGGAGGAGAACACTATCGGACTGAGGTGAAAGTAATAAGCGAAGGAGATTTGGACATTGGGCTTAAAAGTGTGGGGAAAAGGAAAAAGGAAAAAAGAGGAAGAAGAAAGAGATTTATTGAAGGCTGGGAAAGATCGATGGCTGACAGTGATTAGTCAGCACTTCTCACCATTCTCCTTCCAGTGTGCTGGAAAAGAAATACAGAAACCCAAAATCTTTAGCTTTGAGTTTGATCGCAAAATTCTATCTCTTTACCACACTATTTTATTTTCTTGAATCCCTCCTGGGCATTATTTCTATTATTATTTCTGCAGTATTTCTACAAACTTAATTTTTTGTCTTCTGCTTATTGACTTTCTGAACTTAAGGTAAATTTTTCTTTCTTTCTACTCTTTCTCTTTTTTTCTTTTCCTTCTTTTTCTCTTAATAACATTTATAAATTCATTTATTTAGAAAAGGTATACTGATTTTACAGATCTCAGTGCCAATTGATTTGATTGTTTTGAATAATTAACAACAACAAAGATTGTAAAATATTACTGACTTAGAATATTTAGAATATTTAATATTAATCTATAGCATAAGATAAAGGTTTATGGGGATTTAGAAATCTTAGAAATGTTTTAAAGTGGTAATTGGGTTTGATTTGATATATTATTTGTTATAAATATTTATACTTGGCATACAAATTTATCTTAAAGAATATTATATAGTATCGGATAGTGCTCTACAATACGGGAATATAGACTGCCCAACTACATACCTGACTGAAGTAATAGAACAGAAGTCTTAATTCAGGAGCAATAACACTGAATGGTGATTTGGAACAATATAATTAGCATAGTTCAACAGCAAAAACAAATTTTAAAAGAGATGACCTCCACGACAACTACGGCCCTGAAAACAGGAAGGAAGACTACCCGACCCTAACGACCACCTTTGACATCAGCCTCACCAACAATCCAAAAACTATTGAAGAATCTCTAACAGGAGAAAAACAACTTAACATCTCCAATGCCAACATACAAGCTACCCTACTATCCTTGCAAGAATCAATGTCCAAAATGCAAGAAATAATGATTAAGAACCATAATGAAACTAGAGCGGACATTAGCGAATTAAAGGAAGAGATGGGTAAGCTCAAAGCGGAAATGAAAGCAGATATACTTAAGGTGGAGGATAAGATAGGGACATTGCAACAGGCTATGGAAAAAAATGAAATAAAGATAAAGGAAATAGAGACAAGGACAGAACGAATGGAGAAGAAATTAGAAAGGGCAGACGAAGAATTCAAAAATGTAACCAGAGAAACGGAAGACTCCCTGGTCCACCTAGAAATGATAAAGCAGCGGCATATTTGAGATTTCAGAACGTGGAGGAATCGAAGAATGAAGAATTAGAGCAGCTAATGGCAGGATTATTGGCCGAACTGTTAGAGAAAGAAAAAGATGATCTACTTAAGGAATTCGACGAGGTGTATAGGGTCAGCACTAGCTACGCAAGATGCCACAATTGTCCGAGAGAGATTCATATCCGTTTCACAGGAAGATGTGTGAGAGATTTAATACTCAGACTGTCTAGAGATGAAACAATAACATATAAGGGCAAAGAGATCATGATCCTTAAGCAAATCCCAAGAAAAGTGAGGGTCATAAGACAAGATTACAAATTCCTAGCTAATTATTTAAATAAAAAAGGAATTCCATTTAAATGGCTAATCCCGGAAGGGATGCTAATAACATGGAAAGAAAGAAAAATTAAAATAGACTCTATAGAACAGGCACAAGACTTCCATGAACAGTTAACAGCCACGGACGATCAATACACTAAGGAGGAAACCAAAAGGAATTTGCAGGAAGACCGCAACCGCTATAGAAATAGAAAAGAAGGACCTCTCCAAAACCAAGGGAACGACAACTCACAACCAGAGAGAGAAGAACCAATCCCACAACAACCGCAAGAAGAGAGACGAATTATCGCAAGACAAAAAGCTAAACAGACCTAGGTAAATGGAGGAAGGAAAGAAACTCCTTTCCATTAATATAAATGGTTTAAACCTAACATCTAAAAGGAAAAGGATATTAACCAAACTAACTAGACAAAACGCCGATATAATATGCCTACAAGAAACACATATCAGGAAAAATGATGAAAGATATTTAATTTGCCCGAAACTTGGGAAGCTATTCACAGCTCCAGCAGACAAACATAAAAAGAAAGGAATTGCAATATATGTGAAAGATGACTTAAAAGCAGATCTAATTTGGTCAGACCCGGAAGGAAGAACTCTGGTTGTACAAATCTCGATTAACTTTATTACATTTTTATTGGTAGCAATCTATGCTCCAAATGAAGAACAAGGAAAATTTTTCAAAGATCTCCATCAAAAAATAATAGGTTTTGAAAAAAGGAACATTTGCATGATAGGCGACTTTAACTCTATTGCTGACCATCAAAAAGACCATAGTAATGCGAGTAAGAACAAAGAAGGGAAAAGAGAATTCTCTAAACCCTGTAAGGATATGATGAAAGAACTAAACTTAGTACATTTATGGAGAAAATTAAACCCAGAAAATAAACAATTTACATATTATTCTAATCCGCATAAAATATGGACAAGAATAGATATGGCCTGGATGAATGGGGAATTGGCAAATGAAATAAAAGAAATCGAAATTTTACCAAATGAATGGGCCGACCACAACCCAATTCAAATAATTTGGAGAGGCAGGAAAAAAACAAAGAAAAGATGGACACTAAATACTCATTTAATAAGTGAAGAAGAGTACATTAATAAGCTGAAAGAGGAATTAAATTATTTCCTAAAAGAAAATAACAACGAAGCAACCTCGAAACAAAATATCTGGGATACAATGAAGGCAATCATAAGAGGAACAACAATCTCTTATAATGCCATGAGAAATAAAAGAAAACATGCCCAACAAAATAAATTACAACAACAAATTAAGGAATTAGAAATTCAATTACAAAAAACTCCCAAAAACCAAAGAATACAAAATCAGTTAATAACAACTAAACATAAATTGAACCTACTCGAACAAGAAAAAATGGGAATAAACTTGAAAATGACCAAACAAACTTATTTTGAGTATGCAAATAAACCAGGAAGATGGTTATCCCACAAACTTAAAAAAGGGAAAGAAAGGAGATTGATACATCAACTAATGGATGAGAAGGGCGATTTACAACACGAAATAGAGAAGAAAAAAGATATCACTCACAATTACTTCCAAAGATTATATAAAAAGGAAGAAGTCAATAAAGATAAAATAAGGAACTATCTAGAGGAAACGAACGACAAAGTAATTGGAGAGGAATGGATAGAATTACTAAATAAAGATATTACATGGTCCGAATTGAAGTCAGCAATAGAGAATCAAAGTAATAACAAATCTCCTGGACCAGATGGGATTCCGGCAGAATTATACAAAGCAACAATGGAATTAGTTGGACCACTGATGTTGGAAGTGTTTAATGAGGTATTTCTAGCAGCTAAGATGCCAGACTCGTGGAGGGGAGCATTGATTTCGCTAATCCCGAAGGAGGATGTAGACCACAGATATATTAATAATTACAGACCAATCTCTCTTCTAAACACTGATTACAAATTATTCACCTCCATTATAGCCAATAGATTAAAACAAGTTTTAAACCTACACATTCACGAAGACCAAAATGGATTCCTCCCGTCTCGACAAATAAAGAATAATTTAAGAACAGTTATTGATGTCTTAGAATTCTATGAAGCCCATCCGGAGAAACAATTCGCACTTATGTTCTTAGACGCAGAAAAAGCATTTGATAATCTAAATTGGCATTTTCTAATTCAAAAAAATTATAATATGAGTCTTGGCACTAAATTTGAAAATATTATAACAACAATTTACAACACACAACAGGCCAATATATTAATAAACGGGGAACAAACAGGTCCAATAAATATAGAAAAAGGTGTTAGACAGGGCTGCCCTCTCTCACCTCTTCTTTTCATATTCGCCTTAGAAACACTTTTAACACGCATTAGGCAAAATTCTGAAATTAAAGGATTGAGGATCAAATCAGAAGAATATAAATTACAAGCGTTTGCTGACGACATGGTCTTCTTTTTGGAGGAACCTATAGAGAAAGGATACAACCTAATAAAAGAATTAGAATGATTTGGCGCAGTTGCAGGACTAAAAATTAATAGAAAAAAGACAAAATTAGTGATCAAAAATTTAACAGAAAATCAGAAGAAAGAATTAGAGGTAACGATGGGGATACAGGTAACCAAAAGAGTCAAATACCTAGGAATATGGTTAACACCACAAGGTAAATCACTTAAAGAGAATAATTATGATAAATTACTCCAACAAGTAAAGAAAGATTTAGAAACCTGGAGCAAGTTGCAGCTCTCTTTATTGGGCAGGATTGCTTCGATTAAAATGAACACACTACCAGAATTTCTATACCTATTTCAGACAATCCCAATCAAATTACATAATTTTTTTTTGAAGAACTAAATAAGATAACACTCAAATTTATTTGGCAGGGAAAGAAAGCTAGGATTAATGTAAAGGCATTACAAGATTCGAAGAATAAAGGGGGACTAGCTCTTCCAAAGTGGGAATTATATTACACGGCAGCCACCTTACTATGGCTAAAAGATTGAGTGAACCTACTTAATAAAAGAACTCTATTATTAGAAGGGCACAATCTCCAGAGAGGGTGGCACGCCTTTTTATGGGAAGTGGGGAAACCGAAGCAGTCATACTTTCATAGACATCTTATTAGGGACTCACTATTAACTAATTGGAAAAAAGTACGCAAAAAACATTATCTAAAAATACCGATTTGGCTATCAACAATGGAGGCAATGGTACGCCCTAATAACCTGGACATAACAAAAATGATTAAATACAAAGATTTATTAGACCCACAAGGAAAACTGAAAACACGACAAGAACTACAAGAGCGAGGATTTAAAATTGATCAGTGGTTATATATTCAAATCCACAGTAGATATAAACAAGACATCAAAGATTTTGGAATTTATAATAAACCGCAGTACTTAGACAAAATTTTATTAGGACCAAATAAAAAGAACATATCTAAATTTTACAAATACTTACTGGAAGTAGAATTAGAACAAGAGATAGTCAAAGGAAATATGATAGCCTGGAGCAGGAATGTGGGACGAAGTATTACACTACCAGAATGGGAAAGGATTTGGAATAGAAATATTAAAATCACAAAATCGGCAGCTTATAAAGAAAATACACACAAAATGTTCTACAGATGGCACCTACCCCCTTCGAGGCTGGCGAAAATGCACCCCAACACGAGTCCAAAATGCTGGAAATGCAAAAGCATAGATGGAACCTTTTTTCACATGTGGTGGTCATGCAAGGAATCCCAGAAATACTGGCAAAAAATTAGAAAATGGTTGGAGGAGATAACTAAAGAACAAATTGAATACAAACCAGAGTCCTTCCTATTAGGGATTTTCGACAAACAATTATCAAAAAAGACGAAGTATATAACAATTCACATTCTAACTGCGGCCAGGCTAGCATTCGCTCAGTGCTGGAAATTATCTTACACTCCCACAGAACAGATGGTTATCCAGAAAATATTAGAGTGCGCAGAAATGGACAAATTAACAGCCTTAAAAAGCCTTAAAAAACAAAGAGTCCTCAATATATTACAATAATTGGAATCCCTGGTATGATTGGTTAATTCAAAGATAGACCATTTATAAGAGAAATCTAGTTGAGGGTAATTTAAGTATAGATACCGATAAGATGTGCGTATATGATACAACTTAAGAAGAATAGATCTTACAGACTGTCAAAAAAGATATTGTTTTTTTTTTAATGTTTCTTTTTCATTTCTTTTTCTTTTTTCTTCCCTTTTTCTTTCTTTTTACACCTCTCTTTCTTTCTCTTCTTGGCCTTTGTCAAGGCCTTGTTTTTTGTGTATATGTTGTAGATCTGTTTTTAATTGTAAAATCAATAAAAAAAAATTATTTATTTTTAAAAAGGTTAATATGTCAACCTTGAAGCTGACCTGACTGAAGCCATTTTGCCACTTCAGTGTTGCCACACTGGAGCTGAGGGCTAGGGAGGGGGGGAATAGGAATAACTGGGGTTTTGTAGCCAAAACAAAACACTTTCTCTTGGGAACCAAGGACATTCTCAGACCTGCTCAGAGAGAGGAGGAGTCATACAACTGGAAGGAGCCTTGATTGGACCATGTGATTGATTATTTGGCGAAAGGGAAAAACGTTTACTTTTAATCAGGTGAAAACTGTGGGAACCTTCAGAGTCAGTTTTCACCAGATTTGTGCCAACATGACATATCCAATAAAGCTATTCTTTGAGGAATCAACCTGCTTTGTTTTGCCTACTATGGATCTATTATTTGGAACCCTGACATAATAGTCGTTGAAGTTGATTAAGAAGAGAAAGGCATAACTTATTGTCCGTTTGAAAGTGAATTTCAAAATAGCGGCTTCTTCAACCCTGAACAGATAGCAGCCCCTCTCCTCCCAGCTTTTGGCATGCCAATAGCTTCGGAGTTCAACTCCAGAAGCCATTTGCCGGCTTACAGCTGTACTGAAGGGTTCTGAGGGAAAGTTCTTCGACACACCCTGATTGGGTGGGTCATAAAAACTATTGGGATGCCAGTCCCTTCAGTTAGAAGGCAGAAGAGCTACACCCCAAGAAAAAAATCCTTCAGAGATCTCTCCCCAGGTGTGTGTTCAGTTAGCCATGTTCCCAGGAATTGAACTTCTACGCCTCAGATTTGATGTACCCTTACAGTTATACTTAATTATTTTATAATTATGTACAACTGTACAATTATTTTATACAGATTTTTATCTGCAACTCTATTCACTGATTATACCAATTAAGAAAATTAATTTTAAAGTAAAAAGAAACTTGAGTTTCTTTAGATGAATATAATTTTATATACATACACTGCTCAAAAAAATAAAGGGAACACAAAAATAAGACATCCTAGATCTGAATGAATGAAATATTCTTATGAAATACTTTGTTCATTACATAGTTGAATGTGCTGCCAACAAAATCACACAAAAATTATCAATGGAAATCAAATTTAGCAACCCATGGACGTCTGGATTTGGAGTTACACTCAAAATTAAAGTGGAAAAAAACACTACAGGCTGTTCCAACTTTGATGTAATGTCCTTAAAACAAGTCAAAATGAGGCTCAGTAGTGTGTGTGGCCTCCACGTGCCTGTATGACCCCCCTACAACGCCTGGGCATGCTCTTGATGAGGTGGTGGATGGTCTCCTGAGGGATCTCCTCCCACACCTGGACTAAAGCATCCCCCGACTCCTGGACAGTCTGTGGTGCAGTCTGTTGGTGGATGGAGCGAGACATGATGTCCCAGATGTGCTAAATTGGATTCAGGACTGGGGAATGGGCGGGCCAATCTATAGCATCAATGCCTTCGTCTTGCAGGAACTGCTGACACACTCCAGCCACATGAGGTCTAGCATTGTTTTGCATTAGGAGGAACCCAGGGCCAACTGCACCAGCATATGGTCTCAGAAGGGGTCTGAGGATCTCATCTTGGTACCTAATGGCAGTCAGGCTATCTCTAGTGAGCACATGGAGGGCTGTGCGGCCCCCTAAAGAAATGCCACTCCACACCATTACTGACACACTGCCAAACCGGTCATGCTGGAGGATGTTGCAGGCAGCAAAACATTCTCCACAGCGTCTCCAGACCCTGTCACGTCTGTCACATGTGCTCAGTGTGAACCTGCTTTCATCTGTGAAGAGCACAGGGTGCCAGTGGCGAATTTGCCAATCTTGGTGTTCTTAGCAAATGCCAAACGTCCTGCACAGTGTTGGGCTGTAAGCACAACCCCCACCTGTGGACGTCGGGCCCTCATACCACCCTCATAGTCTGTTTCTGACCGTTTAAGCAGCCACATGCACATTTGTGGCCTGCTGGAGGTCATTTTGCAGGGCTCTGGCAGTGCTCCTCCTGTCCTTCCTTGCACAAAGGCGGAGGTAGTGGTCCTGATGCTGGGTTGTTGCCTTCCTACGGCCTCCTCCACGTCTCCTGATGTACTGGCCTGTCTCCTGGTAGCGCCTCCATGCTCTGGACACTACGCTGACAGACACAGCATACCTTGCCACAGCTCGCATTGATGTGCCATCCTGGATGAGCTGCACTACCTGAGCCACTTATGTGGGTTGTAGACTCCGTCTCATGCTACCGCAAGAGTGAAAGCACCGCCAGCATTCAAAAGTGACCAAGCCATCATCCAGAAAGCATAGGAACTGAGAAGTGGTCTGTGGTCACCACCTGCAGAACCACTCCTTTATTGGGGATGTCTTGCTAACTGCTTATGCTTTCCACCTGTTGTCTATTCCATTTGCACAACAGGATATGAATTTGATTGTCAATCAGTGTTGCTACCTAAGTGGACAATTTGATTTCATAGAAGTGTGATTGACTTGGAGTTACACTGTGTTGTTTAAGTGTTCCCTTTATTTTTTTGAGCAGTGTATATTCTCCAATATCTTAGAACATTCTGTTCCATGCTACAAGTAGATAGTTATACTTATTTTAACAGTGGTAAGCAACTCTGTTAAATATCAATAACAATTTAAAGCTATCAATTAAATACCGTGCTTGAAGGAAAGAAACTTGCTAGAACGTTTGTGATGACCATAATTTGTTCTGCTATACAAGACCCTAATATGCTCAAACATTAACACTTTGAATAGAATAAAAGTAGTTCTGAACCGTTTGTTCAGTGTCTGTTCAAAATTACAGCAGCATTGAATGAATAGTAATGATGCCCAGTCCTTGAAGTTATGGCTGTAGTAATGTCCTCATATTTACATGATCAAAATTCAGGCACTTGGCAGTCTGCGTGCACATACTGTGCATCTCTAGGGGTATCTCACTCACTCCCCTCCCCCCCACATATCTGTTCCACATCTATGCCCTTTTGGCTGCCCTGCACAGCCTTGTAATCCTAGGCCGTGACACTAGACAGAAGTCTGGGGTCTTTAGCAGTCTCATTTCACCCTGGGATCAACTTCAGCCCCAGCACCATTATTGCCGCTGAGTGATTTCTCAAACGCCACATTATAGCCAGCCACTCTAGCGCTACTATGCAGAGCCCCCACTACCCTGCACTTTGCAGACCCTGCTGTACCCAGCTGATCTTAGTTGTTTTCCTCCCACTCATGAGACATGTCAACCCAGCCCTTTGTAGCTGGCCATGCCAGGCCTTCTTCCTGAGTCTTCTTGTGACATCTCAAAGAGGCTTGGATGTGACTAGGCCCACCTGGTAGGATTCAGTTAATGATAGGAATGGGGAATCCTGGGATTACCATCAACAAATGATCAAGTCACGTGATATTTCAGCTAATGACCACATTGCTTAATGACAAAAATTCCAGTCCCATTTAGCAATGTAACTTGAGGACTATTTGTACTGCTGACACCTGTGACTAAATGCAGTTTATACATCAATACTGTTCATTTTATTTTTCCATGTCTTTCTATCTTTGCAAATCATCTTTGTTTCTACCAGATCCATAAATCAATTCATGCACTGTCTTTTGCTGTTCACAATTCTCATCACTCTTTCTGATCCATCCATGTGTTTCTTGGCCTTCCCTTTCATCTCCAGATATGATCTTTGCCGTTATTTGTAGTTTAATCATCTCAGTTTGTCCATATTTGGGTTTTTTTATACTAGTTATTCACTTTGATATAGAATCTACTTTCAATTTGCACCTATTCATTGTCACATCTATTTTTTTCTTGTTTCATCATACACATTTAAATATCTGATTCAGGGGTGGGATTCTACCAGTTTGGACTGGTTCTATAGAACCGGTTGTTATGATTCTGCGCAGTTCAGAGAACTGGCAAATTGTGCCCCTGGCTGGCCCTGCCCCTCTCTGCCCGCCCTTCCCCTCCCAGTCAGTCCTTATCGTGGATACGCAACATCGCGTGCATGCCTGACATCGCTGACTGCGTTCTCCCCACCCAGTCACTCCTTAAGGTAATTCTTTTTTTGCCCCCTCCCGACAATCAGCTGTTCCGATGATCAGCTGTGCCAGGAGCCCCCTTGCTGTCTTACTGCTTCGCCCAGGAGGCTTCCCTGAGGCCCAGGAGGCAAAGGGGTGCTTGTGGGGGGTGACTGGGGAAGCTGAGGCCCCCCCGCTCCATTCTTTGCCTTCCTGAGTCTCAGGGAAGCCTTCTGGGAGCAAAACTGCCACCCCGCAGGCTCCCCTGAGGCCCAGGAGGCTCAAAAACGGAGTGCAGAGGGAGCTGGCCCCCTCTGTTCTTTACCTTCCTGAGCCCCAGGGAAGCTTCCTGGGAGCAAAAACGCCCCCTCCAGGCTCCATTTTTTGCCTTCCTGAGCCCCAGTGTCCTGCCCCTGTCGGAATCTGGAGGAAGCCGAACAGCTGACAGGGAGTGGGAGTGTAGCTCCGCTGGCTGTGGAAGAAACTGGGGAAGGGAAAAGTCTGGTTGGGCAGAGCAGGGGAGAGGTAGAGCAAGGGGGAGGGGATTCAGAGGAAGACATAGGCCCATACCCTCTTCTTCCTAGGGCACGTAGGGAGGAACGGAGAAGAGAGCAACATGGGTTGCATGGCTTACAGGGGAGGAAAGGGCCCTGATTCCCTTCATTAGCTGCAGTTGGGAACACAGTGGGCAAGCTCCGTGCAGCAGGCTGTTGGGAGCAAATGTGACTTTTATCTTGCATCGTCGTGGCTTATCTCTGTTCCTGCCATTTTCCCAACTGTGTGAGTTTTGCCGTGCTTTCCAGTCTGAAATTCCTGCTCCTGCCCTGCCCAGCCAAACTAATTACTTCAGTTTGGTTTGTTTGGATTTTAAGTAACAGTTTGTGTGTACCTTGTTTTGGACTGAAATTTCTACAGTAAAAGGCTGTTCCTGGGAGAGTTTTTCTCCAGCCCGAAGGTAACCTGGACATTGGGGGCAAAGTTGGAAATAATAAAGGGACTCTTATTGCTTATGTGACTGTGTTGCTTTTGTGCCACGCCCCGGGTCATCACACCCAGGAAAGTCTTCTGGGAGCAAAAATGCCCCCCAGGAGGCTCTCCTGAGTCCCAGGAGGCAAAAAAAAGGGGGGCCTGCAAAAAAAGCCACGCCCACCCAGTCACATGGCCACACCCACCCAGCCACACCCAGCCAGCCACGCCCACCTAGCCACACCCACAGAACCAGTTGTTTAAAATTTTGAATGATCTGATCTGACCTCACCCCTGATCTGATTTCCACTACATTCAACTTTTATGCTTATCCAGTTGTGCTCTTACCACATTTTATACTTTCAGAAGTTTGCTTTTATATAGTGCCATTTATTTTTGGAAACAGTTTATCAAAATATATGAATTCATTTCCTTGTTCTAATTTTTCACCACTGCAGCAGGGGTGGGTTTCTACCTCTGTAGAACCGGTAGCTCTGAAGAGCAGCAGACATAGAACCGGTTCTATGTCTGCTGATGTTTTTGTCTAACTGCCCACCAGGGCTCTTACCTGATCTTTATTTTCTGATTTTTCAACTTCAGCTGCCGAAGGAGGCACAGCTGCAGTTAAAAAAACAAGAAAAGAGGGCTGTTTCAAAGGCTGCTTCTCGGCACTCAGCGTGCTAATGACGATTTACAGGCACGTGACTCACAGTGGGCAGGGAAGCTCATAAATCCCGAACTGGTAGTTAACCCTTTCGTATTCCACCCCTGCACTGCAGCCATTGGTATTGGAGAGAGAGAGAGAGAGAGAGAGAGAGAGAGAGAGAGAGAGAGAGAGAGGGAGGGAGGGAGGGAGGGAGGGAGAGGGAGAGGGAGAGCACATAGATGCAATCTGATCCAAAGACTCTGTCACATGCCCATTCCAAAGCTGAGACCAAAGTCTCAGTCAAAGTATGATTTAGAGTTTCTGAAAACAAAAGTTCCTTCTGAAACTCAGTTGGGTCCACCATCTGGAGAAGACTGATCAAATAAGATGCTCTTTATCCAGATCACAATGCCACTGGCCCAAGATAAAGACCACACTAATGAATTATCTTCACAGGTCATACATTATACAATACTTTCATCTCATTCACTTTTTGCAGCATTTTTCTCATCCACAACCTCCTTCATGTCATCATTCCCTCAAGCATTTTCATTAGGAAATATCACATACATTTGTGCCACTATAACAAAATTATTTTCACTATGCTGTTAGACGCATTAAAATTAAACTTTACATTCACTGTATTACAAAATTAGATTACTTTTTCAAATAGGATTTTTTCTTTCCTTTCTTGCAATTGCTCTATTTTCATTTTGTATATTTATTTATTTCTTTTTCTTCCATGTTCATTATTTCCCAAGAACCACTCCTGATCTTAATAGGATCTCATTCAGAATCCATCACACTTTTATTATTGGCAAATCTATGTGAAAAAAATGTAATATATTTATCATATAGGGACTGAATTTATAGTAATATTACTTACAGCTGCCAAATTTCAATGGGCACGAATGAGCATCCATAGGAAAATCTTCTAAGTGCATTGGACACTCAGCCTGGACTGTAAGCCTAGAAGGGAAAATGCCAATTTATGGTCATCTTCTGCTAAGATCATGAAAATCAATTTGTCAAAAATTAATTGAATCAACACAAAGTTCACTTATATCAAACTAAATATCAATTTACTACAATTTTCTGGTTTATATTATAGATTCCTTCAATGAACAGTTTTATGATGTCAAAACATTAGACATATTTTATTCACAATTATTAGGAAAGACTCACTGAATCAACATATAAATTATAAAATCATAGCTTGTCTGATAACTATTAGAAGTCTAGGTCACATGGATACAAAATTCACAGTCCAAGCAAATATTTCATAGTGAGAGGAAACTGATGGGTAATTTAATTTCTGACATTTCAACCAAATCAAGCAAATAATTACATGATAAAAGTGGAGACAAATGTACCACAGGATCATGACATACACAATAATTAGCTCAGGTTAGCTGCCCCATTTTTATGTTGTTATTTGAAGCATTTAATACAGTTTAAAGCGTTAGGTTACCCCATTCAAATATAACCCAATCTTTGAACTACTGCAGAGAGGAGATCTTCACAAGTTAGTCTCCATAGGCATAGTGCCTGTGAAAACCTGGCTGGAGAGGGAATAGGCGGAGCAAATGTTGGAGAGCCTCTGCAGTAATTGTAAGAGCGAACAACTGCCATGGTGCTGCAATATTCATAATTTCAGGACTTGAACGTTCGCTAAGGGAATGCTGGTAATCCGGGGATTACCTGTATAGGAAATACAAACAGAAAAGGAAATGAAAAGAAAAGCACATACCTCATAGTATATAAAAGAGTACCATCATCCTGGATTCGTAGTAGCTTGTTTGGCATAGTCATATTATGAGCTACTGACTTCTTTCCATTATGAAAGAATGTATCTGGAGTCCAGATTTTGCTGGCCATTAAATTATTCAGTCGGAGAATGTTCATGGGACCCTTGAATTTTAGTCTTTCATCTTTCCATTTTTGGCGGAAGAAAACATCTATTGTGTACTCCTGTAGTGAAAAAAATGTTTCAACATGACAGACAACTAAAAACAACAGGGAATCCTTGATAAGCAATTCTTTTAAAAAATGAAATCCACCAATAAATAAATAATTCAGGGGTTTCTTGACCATACCTGAAATTTATATGGGGACTGAATTTACAGTCCTTTGAAAAGATTCTGCTCTATATCCTAATGAGCCTGTACTGGAAAGCATCCTATTAGAGTAGAAACTATCATAATAGTGTTTTATTATGTCTTTGGTAAATAACCTGCAGGTGGCATAATATGTTCTTTGAGATAGATTTCCAGGGTCATAGTATGACTCTTACAACCCAGATTCCCTCCACCCCTTTCACTTGGAGTCAGGATTTTTTCCATCCCTTTCTACCAGCACTATTGCTGAGATCTGCCTGCTTAGAATTTTGTCTACTATATAGTTCCTTCTGTCCATACTAAACGGTCATAATTTTTTCTCTGGTAGTGGAAGACACAGAAATGGGATTATAAATTAAAATCCTATACAAGAGATTTCCAAAGCAAATGAACTTATTTTTCAAAGAGGGATTATATATATTTTCTTAATGGTATTTATATATCATAATTTAGATTACTTATGGGTTAGTTTCTCCAACACTCATGCTTTTATTCAACGTTTATTAGGATGATATCTCTTTTTCTAGAGTTATTCAAGTTTTCCTTCCATTTTTTCCTTCCATCTAAAACAAGTTATGGTTTTTTCTTCTGTAGTTCTCACAAGACATGCTGCTTGTCAGGTGGAATAAGCACTGACTGCAGATACTTGTCATAATCAACTACTACCCTAGTATGATTCTTGACAGATCCATTTGTATATCCATATAAGTTGTCTTACTACTCTCCCCAACCTCTTGACATCAGTTGAGCCTGGCAAACACTAGTAGTAGCTTTAAATGATGGATCATCAACTTTGAAATTGCCCAGAAAATGCAGAACTCTAAGCTTGATCTGTTTTCATGCCTTTATGAATATAAGATAACTATTATTGTCACTGTACACAGTGGTACACATTAAAAATGAAATTCTTATGCCCGCTCTGAAAACACCGACACATCCCCACACACCCCCACACACTCATTTGGTATCCATCCAGTCAATTTTGAATACATAGCAGAAGAGTCTTGAGTGTTAACAAAGTTGATACTATATGTTACAAAGCTATTACAGAATCTAGATGTTCTGCTTCAGATATCACAATGCCTCCTCCCAGAAGGTAACCAGGAAAACCAATCATAGAGAGGATGTATGCGGATCCTGATCAAGCAACACTATGTTAGATTATGGGCTGAATGAAGAGGCAGACACTGATCTTCGACTTCAAGCTCTTTATTAAACAACCACCATCTAGCAACTGCCTGATAGGTTGCCCCTTTTATAGGGAGCTGTCAAATGGCTCAGCCAATCAGGACAAACTATTTTTCCTGCCGTAATGGCGGACCTGAGTGAAGCTTTTGTTCCTTGGCTTCACTCCTTCATTTGGATATTCAACACCCCTCCCCACTTAGACAGGACACTAACCAATCAGCGAGAAGCTTAGCTGATGTAGTCGTGCAGGTAGGTGGGGCTGCGGTGAGCTCACTCTGACCTGCATAATTCAGTTGGAGCAGTGGCAGTGGTCTGGTCAGTCAGGTATGCTGCCGCTCCTGAGTCAGCCAATTGAATCACCTGGAACTTGGCCCTGGGTGTGGATGATTCACTTGGAACCGGTTCTCTGATGGCTCTCTGCTGGATTCCTGGTTCTCCAGGTATGTGCACGTTGATTGTTCAGGTTTTCGTCTGCTTATGGTGGGATTTCAGGACTTTTGCCAATTTCTAAAGGGGTGTTTTTAGTTTGTTATTTCTGGTTGCCAGTGAACTGAAGTTCCCAACTGGCCCTGGAATTGGTCAATGTGGCTTCTCCACAGTCGACCATCCTCTAGTTTTACCTTATATGAATGGAGACCTGTAATGGTTACCACCTTGGCAGGGACCCAGAGAGCACCCCCGGCATAGTTGTGGTCATACACCAAGTCCCCTACACTGAATGACCAGAGGAGGCTGGTCGAATTGATGGGTACTTCTGCTGGGTACTTAGGGTGTAGCTGGTAAAGCTCCATCCTGAACCCATTAATAGCTCAGATGGGCTTCTGTTTGTGGTGGTGCTAGGGGTTACGTGCTGGACTAGTAGGAATTTGTCAATCTTTGTTTGCCAGTCCCCTGGGCCCATTCGTGATAATGTTTGTTTGTTTTTTTCTGATCAAACTATTCTTTCCATCTGACCATTACTGGCTGGCTGGAATGGCATAACCAGGGCATGATGGATTCCTTGCTCTGCTAAGAAGAGCTTGAACTGTGTTGCTGTGAATTGTGGCCCATTGTTTGAGATTAATACATCTTGTAGGCTGTGTGTTGAAAATAGCCTTTTTAATACCCTGACTGCCCCAGCTGTTGTCGAGGGCATAAGTATTATTTCTCGCCATTTTGAGTATGCATCCGCTATGACCATAAATGTATGGCCCTGAAACAGCCCAGCAAAATCTACTTGCACCCTTAACCAGGGTGCTTTTGGAATCTCCCATTCGTGCACTGGGGCAGAGGGGGGTGCTGGTCTGGACTCCTGACGTGGTTTACATGTGGCAACCCACTGTGCTATTTCCCTGTCCATTTTTGGCCACCACATGTAACTTCTGGCCAGTGGCTTCATCCTGATGATGCCAGGATGTTCCACATGTAAGACCTCTAATATTTGTCTCCTTAATTTTGGGGGTACAATTACCCAATTCCCCCACAGCAGACAACCCTTTTGGGCAGATAGCTCACGTTGCTGAGCGTGAAATGGCTGTAAGTCTACACCAACTGGCCCCTTTGGCCACCCCCTCCACACCCAGCTTAGTATTTGGGCCAAGGTTTTATCCTTGACTGAGTGTCTCACTATTTTGGCCACTGTGATGGGGCTGGAAGCTAGCTCCTCAATAAGAAATACAGATGTGATGGGGGTGGGGTCTTCCACCATCACTTGAAGCAGGCATCAGCTGAGGTTATCGGCATGGCCCCGGATCTTGCTGGGTCAGTAAATTAGCTGATAATGGTAGGCCACCAGGAATATTGTTCATCGCGTCATGCACGGTGATGTTTGGTGTTGGGCGGTCCCTGGCCAGCAGGCCCAGTAGTGGTTTATGGTCAGTCACCAGTTTGAATTTGCGGCCATATAAGTACTTGTGAAATAGTTTCATCCCCACCACTGCAGCCAGTGCCTCCTTGTCCAGCTTGCTGTCATTCTGTTCGGTAACCAATTGTGTCCTGGAATAGAATGTGATTGAGACCTCGAACCTGTTAGGCATTTGGTTGCTGAGGACGGCCCCGACACCAAACAGGGAGACATAACATGTTAGGATGACAGGAATAGTCTCATTATAGTGCATCAGGATGCTCTCTGATGATAAAAGTTTTTTAACTGTAGCAAATGTGGTGGCTTCCCTTTGGCCCCAGGTCAAAATCAGTGGGGTGGTTTGGCCACTGTCACCTTCTGTGGCAAAAACATACTATAGAAATTTAACAGTCCCAGGAAAGCCTGGAGTTGTCTAGTTTCTGGGGGTGGGAGCTTCTTTAATGGCCTTGTCTTTAGTGTGGATATATTCCTGAGCCATCATTCAAATAACCCAAAAACTCGACCCAGGACATCACTATCTGATACTTCTCCTGTTTAACCTTTAGTGCAACTTTCTGAAACCTACTAAGGACTATTCTTAGTTGGCCAAGGAGTTCCTTGTTGTTGGAGACAGATATCAGGACATCATTGAAATAGTCTGTGCTTCCACGGTGGCTTCATCCACCAATAGCTGTTAGTATGCCTGTGCCAAATCTAATTTCACGGAAGTCTTTCCTTTGCCCAGGGAATGTAATAAATGCTGTACAACAGGAACTGGATAGGTGCTCTGCTGTAAGGCCTTGTTGATTGTACATTTGTAGTCCGTGCAGATGTGGATTGAGCCATCTGATTTGACCGGCTTTACGGGTGTCTCCCATTTGACGTGGTCTACCGGCTCCAAAGCCCCCTGGGCAATTAATTTATCTAGCTGACTGTCTATTTTGGGCTGCAATGCAAAAGGGACCTTGTGTGGCTTCATCCTTATGGGGGTGATTTTGGGGTTGAGATTGAAGGAGATGGGTGTCCTTGTATACTTGCTCAAACTCCTATTGAAAACATCCGTGAATTTCTTGATCAATTTCTTGGTGCTATCATCACGGACGGTGTGGATGCCAGTCATCCCCAAGCACAGGGATGCGAACCAGTCTAAGCTGAGGCGGCTTGGCAGGGTGCCGTTGACTATGGTCAGCTGCAGGGGTCCCCTAAAACACGCTCAGTGCTTTCTTGGTACAAGGTGACAGCTCTGTGTGAAATTGGCGGGCTGCTAGATTTTTGAGATTCTGTGGTGGTCAATCTTCTTCGCTCTGGCTGGGATCACAATGCAGCTCAGGCTTCGTTTAGTGCTGTCTGCAGCGTAAGGTTAGGCTTTGCGAACAAGCACCTTTGGAGATTAATATCCCTTACTCCGCATATGATTCTGTCCAGGAGAATTTCATCGAGTTCCCTGAATTCACAATACAATGTGGCTTTTCTTAATGCGGCGATATACTAATTAATTGACTCACCCTCTTCCTGATTTTGCCAGTTGAATTCATGCCACCTGACAATTTTAGATAGCATGGGTGTATAAAGTGTCCTGAGTATACTTTGAAGCATTGTCCAGGGCACTGTCTGCATGGCTGCTGGTGCCAGGAGCACCTTGGTGGTCTCAAAAATGTCTGAGCCACAGTAGCTTAAGAAGAGCACCCTCTTCCTATTGTCAGAGTCTGAAGAGGTTGTTAGCTTCCAAGAAACATTCAAACCAGACGACTCCCAGTTCTCCGAGGCTGGGTTGAATGGAGCGGGTGGGGCATGTGTAGTCATCTTGGCAGAACCAATGCAGATCTGCAATTAGGAGGCTGTGTTATGGTCGCTGAGAGTGAAATGCTATGGTGGCCCATCTTTGTTCCGGCTCGGATCACAATAAGCTCTTTTTGATGATTTCTCTTCAGATCCCATCTTCGTCACCATTGTTAGATTGTGGGCTGAATGAAGAGGCAGACACTGATCTTCAACTTTATTAAACAACAAGCCAGCAACTGCCTGTCTGACAGCTCACCCTTTTATAGGGAGCTGTCAGATGGCTTAGCCAATCAAGACAAACTATTTTTCCCACCATAATGGCGGACCTGAGTGAAATCTTCGTTCCTTGGTTTCACTCCTTTATTTGGATATTCAACACCTTGGATAAAAGTGAATTTCCTTTATGAATATTTTATTTTAGTTTGCTTCTGATTGATGTTGATTATTATTATTAATCTGCTATCTGTTTTGTATATGCTTATAAACTGCTTACGTGCTGATTTTTTCCCTAAGTATTTCATTATATACTTTGCATTATAAACTAAATTAAAATCCTTGTTCAGACTCAACAAATCATATATCTACACTGTACTATCACTGCTAATAATAATTGACTATCTTGAACCTAAAGTATTTAATTGGGGCAGAACTGGAATAAATTGGAATAAGAACCTCAGGGTTTATTGAATGGTAGATATCCCAGTTACAACATTTTTAAAGTTCCCATTTATTATTCCACAGGAAATGCTCCAATATTTTTAAAAAAGGTCAATATTTTCTAAATCCTGTTTTCATTGCTCATATTTTAAGAAAACAAATGTCTGAGTAATCAGAAATAATCCCAATTATCTACCTACATTTAACATTGCATATTATCACTACAATTGTGATGATTATTCATTTAAAGTTATTTGTTTTGTTTGCTTTTGTTTTAGGGGAAACAGTTGTCTTTTATTATTGTTGTCTTTAAATGAATTGTTTTTCCCTCTTAGGCTAGTGTCACAATGAATTTTACATAACTGGTGCTCTGTTGTTCTTTTTTTTTTAAACAAGTTTTACTTCATTTTTCTACATTTTAAAAACATCTCTTTTTAGTGAACAGCATGATTACAGGTTTCCACTTTTACATACAAATATGACCATAATTACATATTCAATTTTTACATTCAACTTTTTATCTTGAGAATGCTTTTATAAATTTTCTATTTTATTATATTATACCAAGTGCTTACCTCTTATTTAAATCATCAATATTTCTTGTATCTTCACAATTATTATATTTTAATACTTTTAACTGTCACATTTGCATATTTCATCGCATATTCTTATTACATCCTTTTATAGATTCTAATTTAATACAATCATTTTTTTAAAAATAGTTTCCCCCTAAATTACCAATTTAAATGTGCCACCTCTAAAGTTTACATATTCATTAATTATCTCCCCTTTTAAATTAAACATAACTTTTATTACCTAGAAAATTGAAATTAATAATCCCTTTAAAACTACATAGCATATAGAATAGAATAGAATAGAATAGAATAGAATAGAACAGAACGGAATACTTTATTGGCCAAGTGTGATTGGACATACAAGGAATTTGTCTTGGCGTAAATACTCTCAGTATACATAAAGAAAAGGTACATTCGTTAAGAATCAAGAATCATAGAGTACAACACTTAATGATAGTCATAGGGTACAATCAACAATCAAATCATACTAGGAAACAGTCAATATAAATTGTACGGATACAAGCAACAAAGTTACAGTCCTACAATCACAAGTGGGAGGGGATGGGTGATAAGGAGTGATGAGAAGATTAACAGTAATAGCAGTGTACACTTTGTAAATAGTTGAACAGTGTTGAGGAAATTATTTGTTTAGCACAGTGATGGCTTTTGGGGAAAAACTGTTCTTGTGTCTAGTTGTTCTGGTGTGCAGTGCTTTATAGCGTCATTTTGAGGGAAGGAGTTGAAACAGTTTATGTCTGGGATCTGAAGGGTCTGTAAATATTTTCACAGCCCTCTTTTTGACTCGTGCAGTATACAGGTCCTCATTTGAAGGCAGTTGTGTAGTAATTGTTTTTTTCTGCAGTCCTAATTATTCTAATCATCTGTGTCTTTCCTGTTGGGTTGCAGAACCAAACCAGACAGTTATAGAGGTGCAGATGATAAACTCTAATTCCTCTGTAGAACTGTATCAGCAACTCCTTGGGCAGTTTGAGCTTTCTGAGTTGGAACAGAAAGAACCTTCTTTATTGTGCTTTTTTGATGATGTTTTTGATGTTAGGTGTCCATTTTAGGTCATGTGATATAGTAGAACCTAGAAATTTGAAGGTCTCTACTGTTGATACTGTGTTGTCTAGTATTGTAAGAGGTGGTAGTATGGGAGGGTTTCTTCTAAAGTCTACCACCATTTCTATGGTTTTGAGTGTGTTCAGTTCCAGATTGTTCCAGTTACTTTTAAATCAGA
The DNA here is from genome assembly GCF_049901735.1 of Notechis scutatus. Taxonomy (NCBI): domain Eukaryota; kingdom Metazoa; phylum Chordata; class Lepidosauria; order Squamata; family Elapidae; genus Notechis; species Notechis scutatus. Next base: position 69,847,653 of record NC_142012.1, on the reverse strand, counting down.
TTCTGCATGGTTTTTCCCCTTCTTGGTTTCATAACCCTTATTTACAATTTCAGAAAAGAAAACATATTCATCTATTCACTTAATCCTAAACCCTGATATTAATTCCATTTCAGCCCTTCTCCAATATCATTTCAATTATTTCAATATATTTAATACTTATTCCATTGATTATTCCATTTATCTTTATATTCATCTTTATTTAAAACAGAGGAGCCTGCATTCTAGTATTAAAAGGTATCAACTCCATTACAACCCTCCTCGTATTTCATTTCAATTATTTCAGTATATTTAATAAATTTAATTTATATTTAATATTCCATTAATTACTCCATTCATTTCTATACATATGAGAAAGAGCACTTTCCAATACCAGAGTATCAGTTCTATTTTTCTTCAGTAATCTATATATCCCCATTTCCTACAACATTCATAACTTTAAGTATATTTATGCTAATCCCCCATCACCTTGCAGAATCCCCTTTTAAAATATTAATCAGCCATTGTCTCTGTGTCTTCTAAATAGACAATTTCTTTTCATTTTTTTTACACTTCCCATATTTCTTTTTTCCAGATCCTTTTTCTTTACCCTTCATTTTCCTTTCATTTTCCCCTTTCTTTTTCCACTCCAGTTTTTATCCCCCTCCCTATTTATAACTTCCACCCTTCAATTTTCTGCTGTTTCTTTTTGCCTTTTTTTAATTTTAAAGATATTCCCCTTTTTATTTACCTTCTTACATCTCATATTTTTATTTCCCACTCTTTTCCTTTCTTTTCAGAATTCTTTGTTTCCGATGATAGTTAAAAATGGCCTCTTCTGTAGTCAACTCCTTTTGTCTTTGTTGTTCATATTCTTCAATCATGTTTTCCAAAAAATTTAAAGCAAAACCCAACGATTCACCTCGTTCTTGTAATGTTTCTTTCATGTTTCTAAGTTCCATTTTTAAGTCCAGAAGAGATATCGCCATTTTGCACATTTCTGTCTAATAATTTAATCAAAATAGTGTTTATGAGGTTAGTTTCCAACAGTCAGCTTTTGTTTTATTCCTTTCACATTTTTAGTTCACAAATAGTCCAATACCAAGTCCATACCAAAATCAGCAATTAATCCCAGGGCATACTTCATACTTCTTTCTTTGTTTCAATGTTTCAATTTTTTGAAGTTCTTGTTTTATTGTATTGTAATATTTATTGTAATATTCCTTAATAATTTTAAGAACCAGAGTCTTCAAAAAAAACAAAACAAGTTAGCTTTAACCACTAGATGGCTTTATTATAACAAATCTTCATCCCCCCCTTTTTAAATTCATCTATTCAGGGCTTTTAAAACCATAATCTTCCAAGAAAAAAGTCAAATCCAATTAATGTTTACGTTTTCCCTTTGACACTTTCAGATCCATCCTTATTAATGCCTATGTAGTATCAGAGTATATTTATCCAGATTAATTAAATGGTTTCTTCTTACAGCTTCTACCCTTTCTTGGTTCAAAGCCCCACAGCTTCAAAAACAATTCACACCTTTTTTTCCCTTTCTCTTCGCTGCTTTGAATCCTTTCTTAGAAATTCTTAATGATTAATCCTGGAGTACCTTTCATTTAATTATAGCGTCCAATTGTCCCGTTTCTCATGCTGTCCGCTTCTTTCTCTCTCCTGCACAATCTTATTCCAGCTGACTCTTCCCCTTAAGGGTGGCCATTTTAGACCATCGCTTCAGACATCTTCAGGAGGGAGTGTTTGCCAAACCAGGGAGGGGATTTGCAACTCCCCTCTACCCGGCTGGCAGTCTCCCCTTCCTCTGCCACCCCTACGAGGTGGCTTCTGCCCCAAATCTAACCGATCGGGGCTCTCCAACAAAAAAGCATGAACCAAAGCCGCGGACTATCACGGTCAGCATCCGTCTTCAGGGAAGTCCAACTGGAAGAGCTTCCTCTGTGGTTCTTTAGGGTATCATTTCGCAAGAATAATCTTACCAATTTCATAAAGCAGCAAAAATGCCAGTATATTCATGAACTGGAATAGAGCATGGTAACAAGGTCAGCCAATGAATAGGCATAGCAACTAAATCAGCCAATGAGGACTGTTTTGGAAACTGAAACTAAAAGTAGCCTAGGTGTGGCTCTATTATTAAGCTCTGCAACTCTGCAGCTATGTTAAGTTCTGAGTCTGTCTATCTTGCTTGCTTGCTGAAGACTGGAGCTCTGTTCTGAACTTGCAACATGTTTCTGTTTGAGTTTGCTCCATGTTCGAGAAATCTACAATTGGTTTGTAAAATCTACTTATATTTATAAAGATGTTAAATGAAGCATCAGCCAACTATGTTTATTTTTCTGGCGCTGAATTATCGCTGCAAAACTCTCAATAAAAAGTGCAATCTACTTTATTCTTGCTCTTTACCTTCTTTTAGTTAATGATGCCCATTATTCAATATAGCTAAATTCAAGAAACACATCCTATACTTTCATCCAAGGAACATTCTTTTTACATGAGCTAAGTAAAACAACAATTAAAAATAAATTTCTCACTAGAAGAAAAGGAAGCAACCTTGGTTTTGGTTTCCAAAGACTGGGTGGCAAATGGCCTGCCATGAGCGGTAATGGGCATGAACAAAAACCCTGGAAGTAATTCTGTTTCAAAAAGTCAATTCAAGGCAGTTTTCCAATGTAGAAAGAAATGAGGAGAAAATAATCCCTCCCAACTTAACTTTTTCAGAAAACCTACCACTACCTACGATAGTTACCTCTGTATGTTACTGTATATTACTAGGATGCTGTTGCAAGACAAATATGAGTTCAACCTTTGCAAGTCTATAAAGCAAAGGAAAGCTGAAGTAGTATAACTACAGTTGTGATTTCACTTAGTGGCTGCTTTGTTTAACAACTGAGCTGCCAGTTCCAATTTTGGTTGAGAAAAGAACTAGATATCACCTCCATTTTCACCAACACAGCAAACTCACTTATTGTTTAATGTTTAATATGTCTTGGAATTTCTGAGGAGCAGATTTATCACACCTATTGATCTCTTCTTTAGAATCTTTTATGGGACATTCCTTTCAGGCACGATTTGAGATTTTATCTCATACACCTGTAATTCTTTTTGTAGATTCTATGGCTATCTAAACTTAAAATAATTATTTCCCTTTCCTTTTTTCCTGCTTAAGTCTGATTATAATGATATCTTGGGATAAGTAGTAGAGTTAATTTTCCTAGGCACATGCATCCAAAGGCCAGAGAGATGGCACTGCGAAATTTATTTCATTTCAGTTATTCTCTTTCTTTCTTCACTATTAGCTAATGGATCATGTGGATGTGAGGCTTCATTTGACAGGTTTGAGGTGCAGGATGACAGGTAAAGGTATTCCTCTGGAAATAGATGTTAGCAGCAGTAACTACTAAGGACATACAAGAAGCCAGAAAGCCAAGGCCAGAAAGTATAATCAACCAAGAGGCCAACAAAAGATGAAGGCAGAGACCCCCTTCGATCCTTAGCTTTCACCTCTTGCCATTACAGAATTTAAAATAAAGCAAGAAAAGGAGAAAACAGGGAGAACCCCTGAAAACTCAGAAGGAGATTAAGTGAAAAAGATAAAAAATAAGTGTAAGGAACAGCCTCTCCACTCGTATAGACTCTTTAAAACTTTGTATTTCAAAAGGAATCTTCTTATTGAAGGGAGGTAAAAGCAAGTCAAAATTCAATGCAGGATCTGAGGTCCCTCCAGGCATGCAACTGGGATAAAAGGAATTAGAGACCCCTCCCAACAGTCCGATGTGAATTCCACCAATCCGCAGATGTGAGAAAGCAGATAAGGAAAGTTTCACAGGGCTATCTTCCAGTGCTGCAATCCACATGGCTCCTTGCATCTCCCCAAGAGGTGAGAATTTTCTAGGCATTCTGGGGTGCCAGGCAATGGTTATAAATTGTGTAAAAGGTTATACAAATGACAATGTAAGAAATAGGATATTTAGGATACATAGAGAGGAAAAGAATTAAATTAATTCAAACCCCCCCCCTTTTTTTTCCATTGAAGAATGGAAGAATACACGGATCTAACAGTAAGTTTTTAAAAGTTTTTTTTTTTTTTATGGAAGCAGTAGGTTTTTTTTACATGATGCTCAAAAGAACCTTCATAAATTCTGGAAAGGAAAAACTAAAAACTGTAGTTAGAATAAAGGCAACTTTCAAATGAAGATCAATCAGCCTATTGATAGCATACTTTGCAAATTGTGCTCTTCAAATTGTACTCTGCTCAAAGAGAAGCAGAAGATCAAGCCATATTCAAAACCCAGTAAAAGTTGAGTTTATCTGATATTTTGTTCATTAGGTGATAGAGCTTCCTTCTGCACTGTCTATAGATTTTTGAGATGGAGCCTGGGCAGCAATTACTTTGCCCATAGGACCAATCTATCAATTTGTTCCGTACCATGATTTCTTAGTAAAGCTCTCATTTTAGCCCAACCATTAATTAGCTAAATTAGTCCCATCTTATCTCCAAGTTATTCACTGACACATTATTACTCTACATTTTGTCAAGAACAGCTTATTCAACTGTTCATCTGCTGTCCATTTCTCTATTTATTTGCATCTCAATTAATTATTTGAGCCAACTTGAGTTTGCATGTGATTTCCGTGAGAGAAACATTATTCTTGTGGAATTGAGATGCCAACCATTTCAAGATGTCAGCCTGCCAATTATTTAAAAGGTAGCCCTCAAATTGCCTGCTGTGTTTTCAGATGTGCCTGTCAGACCATGCCACTGTAATTGGATCTGGTGATACTGATACTGAGTCAGTATTGAATTTTGCTCAAACAGCTTACAAGAATAATTACAGCTGGAAGTAAATAAATAAATGCTACTTTAGTATCTTGGACTCATATTCTATCCTAAATTGAATTGGCTGTTAATGCAGTAGAAGAAAAACCTTACAGTGCCAATGCACTGATATTTTACTTATTATTGTATTGTTGTCTTCCAAGGATGAGGATGATGCACATTCATGAGGAACCTTTTCTTTTTTCATTTTATTACAGATCTTGAAGTGATAAATTTATCCCTCCAAGGACAATGTTTCATTTGCAAATGTTGCAACCCTATCTACATATAGTCGTTGACTTATAACCACTTGTTTAACAACCATTCAAAGTTACAATGGCACTGAAAAAAGTAACTTATGACTGATCAGTCCTTGCGCTTACAACAACTGTTGCAATATCCCCAGGTCATATACCCCAGTCATATGATCAAAGTTGGATGTTTGGCAACTGGCATGTATTTATGATAGTTGCATCATGCCAGGATCATGTGATCACCATTTGTGGCCTTCCCAATTGGCTTCCACAGAAAAGTCAATGGGAGAAGCTGGATTGACTTAACTACAATGTGATTCATGTTAATCAACTGTAGTGATTCCCTAAACAACCATGGCAAACAGGTTATAAATTTGGTGTGACCTGCCTAATAACCACCTTGCTTAGCAACATAAATTCTGGTCCCAATTGTGGTCATAAGTTGAGGACTACCTGTATGTCACTTTTTATCGCATTTCCAAGAAAATGAGGAGGCTCTGTGCATAAAGTTCTCAGGAGAAACTGAGACTGACTTTTTTTATTATTGTTAATGAAGCACCTGCCTTTAAATCTAGACATACATTTATTTCATTTCATTTCATTTCATTTCTTTATTTTTTTATTTCACTGTGTTTGGCACAAGTTTAGCAGCTTACAACAATAAAACAAAAAATGATTAAAATGTAAAAATAACCATTGTAAAGGAATGAAACAATAAACAGTGAAAGTACAATATGCAATTTGATATTGATCAAATCCAGATTGTTAAACCAACATCTAGATATTAAAATATTTTTAATGGTCAAACATCTTATAATGCATTTCTGCTATATAGGCCCACTCAATTTTCCTTCGTTAGTTCATCCAAAGCTTTTTAAAAATAAATGGTCTCCAATTTATATGAGAAGCTGCTTTATTTAGATTAGATTTAGATTCATGCAAAAAAAAAAATGCAATCAGCAATTGACTGACAAAAGCAGGGGAGGGATTCAGACCGGTTTGGGAGAACTGGTAGTTCCAGTGATCATTTGGCTCCGCTCACCCGCCCTTGCTCTTACCTGTGCTTTATTTCCTTGTTTTGGAGCACAGCTGATTCATGCGGCAGAGTGGTTTTGCCACGCCTCAGCTGTTTTACTCACTGGGGCTGCAGTAGATGTAAGTATTATAGCTAAAATGGGCTTTTTAAAATGGTGTACACATGAACGAAGCACACATTTGGCGCACGCATCACTGAACCGGTTGTTACACCAGTTGAATCGCACCACTGCCAATGAGCCAACAATACTTTCACCTCAAACATGTGCTCATATCCAGAGTCCACATTCTTAATCCATGCTGTGCACTTTGAAAATCTAGGGAGTCCTTGGTGCTCTCTGAGCTTGCTTGTTTTCTTGCAGACGTTTCATTAACTAAGTAACATCATCAGTGATGTTATTATCAGTGAAGCTAGTAAGTGCGATGACCTGGGGCATGACACAAAGGCAAAACAGATAATCAATAGGAGTCCCTTTATTAGCTCCAACTTTGCCCCCAATGTCCTAGTTATTTTCTGGCTGGAGAAAAACTCTCCCAGGAACAGCCTTTGTCTGCAGAGAATCAAGTCCAAAACATGGTCAACAAAAACTGTAACTATAAGTCTAATCAAGGCAAAATAAGGTAATTAGTCCAACAGGGCAGGACCCATCCAGTGCTTCTGATGTGGTCAGCCAGGGCACTGAGCTGCCAAATGCTTGGTGGCCATGCCCAAACCAAAAGCAGGGCCTGCCCACAGTGCTGAGCCTGGGAATCACGGCAAGCAGGCTATCCAGGGCCATGAGTTTTGAACAAATCAATAGTTCACTAACAGGAGAGCCCCCAGTAACCCATTTGACCGAGCCCGTGAGGCTGGACATGGAACAGCACTTGGAGAGGATCTGGTTCATGATTGTCCCAAACATGACAGAAACTGTGATCCTGGGACTAGCCTGTTTGGACAAGTGGGGCCCAATGATTTGGTGGGAAGGGGGAAACAGGAAATTGAGTTTGGGAAAAGGACCCTCCCTTCCCCCACATGATTGAGTCATGCAAGCCTCTCCACAGAGGATGGGAGCTAAGGGCCCAGAACACTGAAGGGCTAGATCAGATCAGCTACCTGGGACACAGACCATCCCTAGAGTGTCAAACCTGGAAGTCTGGGGTTTGCTATGATGGGGCAGGATGGAGCACTGATGATGGAGGGGGTGTCAAAAGCTTGGTAGCAATGATGCACTGGTAATGGGGGTTAATTGCAGCAGCGGCAGAGAGGAAGAGACCAGCAGGACAACAATCAGCTGTGCAGGGGAAAGTGTGGTGATGTGAGGCAATGCAGAGATCGGCAGGCCGATGATCAGCTGTGCCGGGGAAGGCGTGGTGATGCAAGGCAAGCTGCCGCTCAGAAATTGGAGTACCAAGCAATGAACAGCTGTTCCAGCCCAAGGAACGCGCAGCTGACTTTGGGGTGAGGTTAGCACTGGGGAGAAGACTAGGAGGCGGAAGCTCCCAGTGCTGATTTTGTATCTCTGCATGTCGTGGTTTTGCAGCTAGAGCTCCGTGTGTGCCAGAGTCTGTCTAAATAAAGCTGATATAGGCACGGTGGAGAAGCTGGTGGAGGTGGTCCTCACACCAAAGCAAGGTGGGGAGTCAATGCTGCCAGAGATGTGTCTGAAGGAACGTGTTGCATCACTGCTGCATGAACAGCAGGCCCGGGAGCAAGGCCCCAGTGGTGGTGCAGCTCATTAGTGGCCACCAGGACTGGGCCCCAGCTATCACACCCCATTTGTCCTGGGGTAAATTTGACTGTGGTGGGAACAAAGGTTGACCAGAGGCGATGACAATGAGGTCAGCTACTCCACCTCACCTGGCAGTCAAATTATGGAGATCCTGCAGCAGCGGTATAGGGAGGCCAGCTTTCAGGAGGCCTCTACCTGGCAGTCATGGGACCTGGGAGGCAAAGCAGCCACCTGGTCGGCAAGGCAACAGGAGCCAAGGCCGAGTACTATGCCACCTTCCAGGGTTTGACTGGCCAGTCCAAAGCTTCAACTGGATATAGCCTCATATAGAGCACAGGAAGTTCCACAATGGGTGGCTCAGGGTGGGGATCATCATTGAGAACCGTGACAGGGAAACCAGGACTGTCGACTGGAGTAACTAGCAGAGGAAGAGGTTCCCCAGAGCCAGGCCCCATGACATATGCCCACCCAGCCAGGCCGTCTGGGGTCCCTGACAGCACCCGAGGTCCCAGGCCGACCAAGGTCTGCTGCAGGGGCCTGGATGGTCCGTGGCATACGGGCCTTACTCACTGCCCATGGAAACCCAATCCTGAAAGCCACTTTTGATTGGGATCCTGGCTCAGGATGAGAGAATACAAGGACCTGGTGGAGGTGTTCAGGGAGTAGTGTGATGTGGTACCCCTCACAGGCCCACACAATTGTGTTCCTTCCAGGGGCAAAACTACCCAAGTTCAACATGTACTCCATGATCCCCAAGAACATGAAGGAGCTGAGGGAATACATCAACAAGAACCTAGCTAGGGGCTTCATCCAGCCAGTTAAATCCTGAGTAGTGGCCCCAATCCTGTTCAAGGGAAAGAAGGATGGGACGATGAGATTATGCAAAGACTTTAGGGGGATCAATGGGGTATGCATGGAGAACATGTACCCACTCAAATGGAAGACAGCGTTTAATTGCCCTCTGGGAAGCTTCCAGTTCAAAGTGATGCCATTTGGACTACAGAGGCCCCTAGCAGTGTTCATGGAGCTGATCAACGAGAGGTGCTGCATGAGCACTTGTATAAGGGAATCCTAGTTTACATGAATGACAATCTCATTTTCACTGAAACATTGGAGAAGCATTTCAAGCTAGTCCACCAAATCCTGAAGAAGCTTCTGGCAGCAAACCTAAATACTAAGCTGTCCAAATGTGAGTTCCACCAGATTTGACTGGACTACCTGGGCTATCGAGTATTGAGCGAATGAGTGGAAATGGATCCAGGGAAGGTAAAAGTCATTTTATAATGGTAAGTCCCTCAAGGTGGCGGTGGCGGTGACAGCGCGAGGAGCTCCAGCTGGCACAGGCAGCGACAGGCGACAAGTCCGCTAATTCTTTGCAAGTCCAGCTGGCAAGGTGGAGAGCCCGGCGCCCGAGACTAGCCAGCAAGCCAGCAGCTCCATTCCTCGGAAAGCTCTCAGCGATCTGCAATTCCTCCCATCCTTGCAGGGCGGTGAGACGGCAGGGCTCGCCAGCACCGGGGGCTCGGCGATTTGCGATTCCTCCCATCCTTGCAGGGCATTGAGACGGCAGGGCTCGCCAGCACCGGGAGCTGTGGGTCGGTCTTCAGATGTTTGCAGCCTGGGTGTGAAGCAGGCTGCTCTTGGCAAACCCCCACACGACAACTGACCACACCAGGGGAGGAACTGACCCAGAAAACTCAAAACTGAGTTGCAAAGCAATGCCTGATTCAAGGACCACCCACAGCTCTTGATCATTAGGGACAACCTGGCTTGGAAGGGGACTAAAATATATGTCCCTAATAGCTTGCGGATACAGGTCCTACAAAGGAGCCATGATGCCAGGCAGGTGGGGCACTTTGGATTCCTGAAAATCCTGCACCTGGTTAGGAGATAGTTCTGGTGGCCAGGGATGAAAAAGAACATTGAGAGTTATGTAAAAAATTGGGCAAACTGTGCAATGAGAAAGAAAAGACTGGAAAAGCCCTCTGGGTTGCTGCAGCAAGTAGCTGAGTCCACCTGGCCCTGGGAAGAGATCACAATGGACTTCATATTTGAGCTGCCACAAAGTGGAGGGAATACTGTGATTTAGACAGTAATCAACGTATTTTCCAAGCAGGCTCATTTCATTGCCTGCCCCGGATTACCGTCTGCCCACAAAATGCCAAAGTTGTTGCTGAGGCATATCTACTGATTGCATGGGGTCCCACACAGGCTTATTTCAGGTCAGGGGGTCCAATTCACGGCTAAATTCTGTAGAGTTCTTAAAGTCCATTGGGTCCTCCCAGGGGCTTTCCATCTGAGTACCAATGGGGTGGCAGAGAGAGCTAACGCCAGGATGAAGCAATACCTAAGGTGTTATGCCAACTACAGCATATTAATTGGGCAGAACTACTGCCTTTTGCTGAAGTGGCATACAATAACGCAATGCACAGCAGCACTGGGCTTAATCCCTTTAAAGTGGTCAACAGGTTAGACTTTGTCCCCATGCCAGCATACCTCCAGGAGCCTCCCTCTTCTATTAGTCTAATGGAGTGGGTGGACTCATTGCAGAATGCGTGGGGAAATGTAAGGTAAGCACTGGCAAAAGCAACAGCAAGCTGATAAGAAACGGGCCCCACAGAGATCTTTCCAGGTGGGAGAGAAGATTTATCTCTCCACAAAATACTTAAGGCTTAAAGCTGCCCTGCAAAAAACTAGGTCCTAAGTTCTTGGGGCCATTTCCCATCATAAAGGTAATCAACCCAGTTACCATGGTACTAAAACTTCCCCGTCTTTTGGGGAAGGTGCACCGAGTGTCCCAGTCCTCTGCTAAAACTGTTAAGAGTTTGCAGCAGAAATTCAAATCCAGAAAACACACAGTCTGATTCAGCAGGATCATTGACTTCTTTATAAACATATTAACGTATTAACATGAGTAAAGTTTACAATACCATTTGTAGATTCTTTCAACATAACATAAGCAAAAACATAAGCAGCAGCAGCTCAGAGTAGAACTCTAGATTTCAGCAAGCAAGCAAGTCAGTTTCAATTCTCAGCTAAGCACACAGAGCCAAACCACACCCAGGCTGTCAGCTCCTATTGTTAACCATGTCTCTGCCAGTTAATGAATACACTCCTCCCTTCATAACTGGAAGAGACATAAATCCAATTACCTTTAATATTCTTCAGATACCTACATTTGAAGACCCACTTTCCCAGTTCCCTTCAAATACCTGAGAACCCCTTTACTGTGATACACCCTTTTCAATGAAACAATCATCATCCACAAATGCTAATAGTTGACAATTCCCACCTTTTAACTTTCCAGTGTATATGCAACCATACACCATGTTAGGCTTTTTATTTTCATACCCTGGTGCTTGAACCATGTAATTTTTTTCCTCTAATTCTGCATTGAGAAATGCAGTGGTTATGTCAAAATGCCAAATTTTATGGCCAATGCTAGTGCCACTCTGATGCTTTCATTCTTTACAGTTGGCGCAAATACCTCATCATAGTGCACATTTTTCATCTGTTTAAACCCTTCTGCCACTAATATTGTTTTATATTGTATCTCATTATTGGGCACTACTTTCTTTTTGTATATCTACTTGCATCCTACAGCTTTGCTACCCTGTGGCAAAGTCATAAGATGTGAACATTTCCCATGGATTTAATTTCCTTGTCCATGGCTTCTTTCCATTTTACTTATTCAATTTTAGGTAATGCCAACAGTTCCTTATAGTTCCTTGGCTCATACCATACATTACACACTTTAACTTTATAGCAGAATACCTATCAGGTGGAATCCCCTTGTTCCATCACTCTGACCTGTGTGGCATTGGCTGCTCCTGTGTGTCAACCCTCTCTTGCTTCACATCTTGTTCAGTTTCTCCTCCCTGAACATTGGCACCATCACTAAGTGAATCACCATCACTAAGTGACTCATTCCAGAAATTTGCATCAATTCTGTTCCAATTTTGCTCTGCAAAGTTAGCAGACCTTGAAATCACTATTCTCTTGCTCCCATCGCTAAAATGATAGCTCTTTGAACCTGGCTCATAGCCCATAAACCTGAGTTTTCTAGCCTTTTGTTGTCCCTTTCTTCTAATTGCTTTTGGAATATGCACCTATGCATTGCTTCCAAACACCCTTAAATGTGCCAGAGATGGCTTTCTCCCATATAGCACTGCATTATGTCATTAATGTTGAAAACTTGTTGACATGAATTCTGAACCTCTGTCAGTTTACAGCTGGATATACCTGTTGTTTATACCTTATTTCTATGTTTACCTAAAGTTTAGCCATTGCTTACATTTCTATAACACTTCTATTTTAGTCTTTAGTAAATAGCAGAACTGAAACTTGCTATAGTCATCTACAGTGACTTTGCTCCTCCTAAACTGGCTTGCACTGGCCCAACTAAATCTGCATGTACCAGCTCTAGAGCTCTTGTTGTCTGCCTTGTGCTACTTTTGCATACTGGGAATGTCTTGGACTTTGATGTTCTGCATACTGCACAATCCAAATATGCCTTACATCCCTTTACATGCAATCCTTCTACATTCTGTTCCATCTTTTGAACAACTTTAAAGCTGGCATGGCCAAGCTTACAGTGCAAAAGATGAACACATCAATCATGCTTTGCCAAATTGCCAAATGTTTGTGCACAATGAATATTTTGTTCCTGCGACACATAAAGGTTATCTTGCTTTATGCCGTTTGTACATATTATGCCATTTTGCTTTATGAGATACTTCCCATTTACAAATGTGTTCTTAAACCCTTGCTTGTCTAGAGACACTCAGCAAATCATGCTCCATTTCAGGCACACACAAAACATCATTGAACCTTATTTCATATGGAATTTGGAATTTGCACACTGCCTCATCCAATAGCTTTAGACTTTTTGCCATTTGCCAAGACTACTGCATCTCCAGCAGCTGCATCCATCTTGTAAAAAAAGTTAGAATTATTAACAATTGTTAGCCCCACTGTAAATCAGCCATTGATCTCTCCTGCAACAGCTGACTTTTGCAACAGCAATTTGTCCATCAGCTAATTGTCTTCCTTGCAAACTACTTCTTCTATCTTGCAAATAATTTCTTCCTTGCAACTTGCTTCTTTGCAAACAGTCACTCTTTAAATGAGTTGTTTGTCCACAAATGAAGCACCTCTTCTGTTGCTGGGCTGTAGTCTGATATCCCCTGCTGCTCTTTTCATCTCTGGAGACAGCCAGTCTGTGGAATTTTCCATTCTGCTCCTTGGGCCCACTCCTCAGGGATTTCTCTTCATGGCTTTTTCTATAATGGTGTTTCTGCTCTTCAGCTATCAGACATGCTTTAAGAGCTTCCAAATGCAGTTCCTGCTCTGGTTTGCGTTCAAACACTGCAGAAACAATATCCCATGATTCATCCAGACTGTTTAAAACCAAAAGCACTTTCTGCAATTCAGGAATCTGCATTCCACACTGTTTTAACTCCACAAATAATGTTTGCATATTCACTAGATGCTGCTCAAGACATTCTCCCAGTTGCAAACTGGCTCTGTATAACTTCCTTGATAATTGCACGATATTGCATGCTAATACACTCATTTGTACAATCCTGCCAGACCTCCTTTGCAGTCTTTAAACCAGCTATATTGATAAACTGTTCATCTTGTAAACTTAAGATGATATAAGGCATAAGCCATTGCTTAATCATATTGCCTCTGATCTGCAGCAGTTAAGGGGATTTGGGGTGGGTTTTCCACAATATCCCACAGTTCCTTAGCCTTCAGGAAACATCCCATCTTTGCAGCCCAAATGATATAATTCTTCTGACCCAAACGTGGCAGAGAGGCCTCCTTAATTTGTTCAGCCATCCTGCAAATCTTTTCTCTCTGTCTTGCTTCTCACTTTTAAACAGTCAGTCTCTCAGCTTAATTACAATTCGGTCCTTTTACTGTGTTCTGGTTCTGGGCCCATAATCTGTTAAGAGTTTGCAGCAGAAATTCAAGTCCAGAAAACACACAGTCTGATTCAGCAGGATCATTGACTTCTTTATAAACATATTAACGTATTAACATGAGTAAAGTTTACAATACCACTTGTAGATTCTTTCAACATAACATAAGCAAAAACATAAGCAGCAGCAGCTCAGAGTAGAACTCTAGTTTTCAGCAAGCAAGCAAGTCAGTTTCAATTCTCAGCAAAGCACAGAGAGCCAAACCACACCCAGGCTGTCAGCTCCTATTGGCTGGTCTGTTGCCATGCTTGCTCACTTGCTAACTTTGTTAACCATGTCTCTGCCATTTAATGAATATACTCTGACAAAAAACAGTAGTCCGTTCTACATTCAGACTGATAAACTTCAGTGCCACCAAAGCCCATAGTGGTGGAAGGGGAAGACCCATTATGAAGTAAAGTGGATTCTAGATTCTAGGCTCTATAAGGTGAAATTACAATATTTAATCCAATGAAAAGGGTATCCTTTATCAGAGGCCACCTGGGTTAACAGCACCAATGTGAAAGCAGACAGGCTAGTAAAGAAATCGCATGATAAGAACCCTCAAAAACCCAAAGCAGCAAGAGAAGGGATTTAATGGCTATTTGTGATTCATATCATACCGACACTCTTTTCCATGTAAGGGGAACCGCTGTTAACTCTCAAAATGACTGTAGTTGAAGCTATATTTTTCTTGCTTTGTTTCTTAGTTGTCATACTTATAGGAGGGAAGGGGACTTATGGAATGTAGAAAGTTAGTGTCATGGCCTCATCAGAGCTTGTGTCTGAGGAGGACAATGAAACAGAGCTAGGGCCAATGGAGAAACAACTGAAGGAGCAAGACAAAACAGTCCCAGGTCCCTTAGGCGTTGGAAGGGATGCCAATGAAAGAGAGAGGGCACAGGATGACCAAGCAAAGGGGGAGGACAGGGCAGGCAGCCAAGCATAGGAGCAATGAAGTTCCGGCAACAAGCAATTACCTCCCCCTAATCGACCCTTTTACAAGGCTCACCTGGAGAATGAGATTTAAAGAGACGCTGTTGGGGTGGCACTTGTCGGGAACAAGCATTGCCTTTTTCCAGTCTCACGTGCTGCTAATGACATCTGGATACTTTGCTTGCCTTGCCCTGTTTGCATTGCCCTGATTGCAATGCTTGCCTTGCTTGCCTGGCCTGGCTAGGTGCAAGTTTGCAGTGACCCAGTTCTGGCCCGGATTGTGCTGCAGTCCCAGTGAATTCTTCCTGTGACAAGGACTCCTTGGAACCAAATTCCCTGAATTATGGCTGCTCTCAGAACTATGCTGCTCCTCTGGACTAACAGCAGCTAGGAACTATTGGAGGAGTGTGTTTACAGCTTTGTTGCAGTCACTGGACTTGCAGTGAATGGTGGGACTTTTGGGGGAAAGTTGGAGCAATAAAGGGGAGTTAAATCTTCATTCCAGCTGCGTTGCTTCCATGTCCAGTCCTGGGTATTCACAGTTTTCCGCCAATGTGCCAGACATAACAGCGATAAGTCTCCTGAGAACCAAGGCCAAATCAGCATGCCCTAGCAATGACAAGAGGGAGTGCTTGGAAGTTCATCACCTGCTTGGTCGGCTAATATGACCTGTGACACAAGAGGAGTGGACAGTGTGATGATCCGGGGCATGGCACAGAGGTAACACAGTTAGCTGGCAGTTCAAACTGCCCCTTTATTGCTCCAAATGTTCCCAAATGCTCCCAAGTTTCTGGCAAGTCCCAGAGCAAAGTGATCTCTCTCTCTCTCTCTCTCTCTCTCTCTCCCTCTCTCTCTCTCTCCCCCTCCCTCCCCTCTCTCTCTCTCTCTCTCTCTCTCTCACACACACACACACACACACACACACACACACACAGCTCAAGCAGCCTCTGACTGCAAATAGCCCAGCCCAATGGGTGCAAAGCAAGAAATCCAGCAGGGCAAGTTGAGGAGTTCAGGAATCAAAGGAGCAAGGCAAGTATCCAGAAATAATGCAAGGAATTTAGGAAAGTTCAAAAGTCAGCACTCAACATTTCATGAATTCAGCATTTGTTCCCAACAAATGCCCCTCCCCACAGCATCTCCTTAAGTCTCAGTCCCCAGCTGTGCCTTGTGAAGAGGCGCGGGGTGCTCTCTCAAGTAGCTGGGTTAGTCTGCGCTGTTCTCACCTTCTCTCCACTCTCCATGCTCAAGGATCAGGAGGAGGCAGTCCCTGATCATCCCCTAAGCTCTGTCTCTCTTGTTTACTGCTAAGCCTCTCTTGGTCATCCTGCCCCTGTTCCTCTCCGCCTACAAGCCATCCTTATCCTGAAAGGCCCTGGTCTGACTGAGTTAGCTCCTCCCCATTTTCATCCAAAGCCAATGAAGCTGCCTCCTTCATCTCTGTCAGCTCCAGTTCAAGCTCGTCTTCCCCCACAGATTCAGGCTCTGATGTGGACATGACAGACAGTATCTATTCTTTAATTATACCAAAAACATGGGAATTATTCAGTGTTTCACCTCTGACAATGCCGATACAATGTACCCAATAAACAGGATTTTTGAGGAAGCCAAGGCCTTAGAATCTTGAACTGGTTGAGAGAATTACTCGGAACCATGACAATAGGTTTTAGATTTAGATGGGGAGATAGGTAGGTAGGTAGGTAGGTAGGTAGGTAGGTAGATATTCTAGAACCCTTTTAGATATTTCTTTCAAACATTTGCCTTTTGGCCAGTTATCTTTCCTGGTTTCTTTGATTTAATACAAGGATCAGGTCCACATGCTGAAATTCATCTGAAATTTTCTAAAACCTACAGGAATATGTGTGTGTGTGTGTGTGTATGTACATGTATGTGTGTGTGTATGACACCATTTTAAAACTACACAAAATTTGATATACAATATTTGAAAACTAAAGTACACATAGAAGCCCCACAAAAATTTAAAAAGTGCCCCCCGCCAAATCTGAAATTTTGTGTCAACTCATAAAACATTTCTATGTCCGTTTTATAGTTGCCAACAGAAAAGGGAGGGGGGTAAAGAAGTTTGAAAGAGAAGCACAACGGTTTGGAATCGAAAGTGCATTCCATTCATAACTTGCAGAGATTGTAACAAGGCGACCGGAGTTTCTACCGTGCAAATCTCTAATTGGAGAACATGATTGATGACTCTTGGCTATAGATGTGTTTTGTTGGAAAATATGAATTATGATGCACCCAAAGGAGTGGGGGGAAACCAGGGTCGAAGGTGACAGTGAATTACGTGTCTCAGAATCAGCTTCGAACAGGTCCTGCCGACGTGTTTGCTCCTAATAAATTCATTATAGGTTTTGAAGTTTAGCTCAAGGCTCATGATTTAATTAGGGCAACTGTCGGAATCCTGACAGCAAGCCGATTCTCAAAATTAATCACGATTACCGGGGTACTTGACCTCCGGCCTCTCCCATCTCTCCCCGACATCTGGAGTGTGTGGTGAGAAACTCAAGACAGCCATGGCAGAGGGAGGACTATCAGAAGAAAGCTTGCTCCAGGCAACCCAAGCAGAAACAGACTTGGCCTCCAGCCAGAAGCAAACAGAAGCTGCCAGCATAATTACAGCTGAAGCGGAGAAAACTGATCCAGTGAATGAAAGAAAAACAGATGAGTATTGGTGGGAAAAAAAATTCCCCAAAACTTCGGAAGTTGAGCTCCCCTATCCCCAGGCCAAAAAGAGGGGAAGGCCCCTGAGTGAGCTGGGAAGAGTGGAATGGCTGTGGGACTGGAAACAAGGCAGAGCTCATGACGGGATCCCTGGGGAGATTCATAGAGCAGCTGAGGGAGGAATTTGACCAGGCTACCATCAGAGATGATGGCCTATCATGCCACCCAAAATGGAGAGGAGTTTTCACGGAGCCTTCTGAAGTGAGGAGAAGCAGGCAAGATCACAGCCCCCCTTCTCTACCCACCAGAAGAAAAAAAGAGTCCACAGTGGCAACCAGTGCCTCCCCCATTCAGCAGGCAGCCTCCTCCTCCTGTGTGAACTAGAGCCGGGCCGGGGGGGGGGAAGGTCAGCTACCTCAAGCACAGGTTTACAGAGGGCAACAGGAGGAGGGCAGAGCAGAGCTTTATGAACTGTACTGGTTCAGGGGAAAATTTGACGGGGACCCAGACCAGCTAGCTCTATTCCTTGAATCAGCGGGGATACATCTAGAATGCTATGGACACATCTATCCCTCCTCTAGAGACATGATGAATGCCATTTCTGAGGGGTTAGAGGGAGAAGCAAATGGATGGCTAGCAACTCTCCATAAGAGAAGGGCCCCCCAGCTACATGACAGATGACTTCCTATGACTGCTAGAGGCCAGATTTGAAAAGGCAGAAGATGACCCATACGCAGAAGATGAGCTCAGCCACCTAAAACAGGCAGGGCAACCCATCAAGGAACACATCCATGAATTCAGGAGAAATCAGTGGGAAGTTACCCCTTTTGCCTGAGCAGACGCTAGTTCATTTTTTCAGAACCAGCCTGGACAAGAAAATTAGCAAAGTAACTGCCGATTGGGACATCCCGAACCGACTATCTGAGTGGTTCCGAGTAGCCATAAAAGTCGACGGGGCATTACGCGCTAGCAACATGAGGAAGCCATTGGGAACCAAAGAGAGAGGGCAGCCAGACCAGAGATCACCCAGCCAACGGGACAATGCAGCACAACAACCTGTCCCAAAATCAACCCTCTCATGAAGCCCAATTAAATGCTACCGATGCAGGGTGGGGGGTAGGGCACATGGCAGCGGCATGTTTAGCCCCAGATTCAAAACCTAGGCTGAAACCACCACCCAGGGCATGACTAGAACAAGGCCCCTGACGTGCCACCAATGCATCCCAGAAGGCCCTTCAGGCTGAAGAAGTCTCTCCCCACCCAGCCGAAGGGGGGGAACCCCAGACAATGGCAACCAGTCACCAAGATTCTTATGACAGCGAGGACGAGGGTGAAAATGACCCAATGGTGAGTGGATCGGTTCCCCCTTTTGTCTTCCCAATATACCTTACAGCCCCCAAAACAGGAATTCAGGGGACTTTCCAAGCCATAATAGATTCAGGCTGCACTAGGTGCCTGATCAACCTAACCATGGTCCTGAAATTGGGGATCAGAGTGAAAAAGCTGTCCCACCTATTCCGGTTCAAATAGGTAGATGACTTTGGACTTTTGACTATCGGGAGAAGCCTATGACACTCACTTAACCAAACCAGTGAGACTAGAGCTAGCGGATCACTGGGAAAAAATTTGATTCATAGTGGCTCCCAAAATGACAGATGCGGTCATACTGGGACTTTCTTAGCTAGACAAGTGGTGGCAGGGGGGTGGCTGAAGATTGATAGCAAAGGGACCCCAACCTCTTCTTCACATCAAATAGAAGCACCGCCCACACAGGGACCCCTCCCAGAGAGTTCACCAGAATTGGCAGCCACCTCCGACAAAACCCCAGAGGCTAGACGGATCACAAGAGAATATCAGGACCTCACTGGAGTATTCAGCGAGACTGAGTGTGACATCCTATCTCCCCATTGGGAGACAGACTGTGCCATAGAAATCATTCCCGGGGCAAAACTACCAAAACTCAACATGTATGCCATGATGCCCCGGGAAATGCAAGAAATGCACAAATATATAGACAAAAACCTAGCAAGAGGGTTCATCGAGCCAGCCAAGACATGGGTCGCATACCCAGTCCTGTTCAAAGAAAAAAAAGATGGGACTATGAGATTATGCATGGATTTTAGGGCTATCAATCTATATCCACTCCCGCTCATGAAGGACATGCTATCCCACCTGGCCAAAGGGAATAAATTCATTATAAGTTTTGAATTTTGGCTCGAGGCTCATGAATTAATTAGGGCAACTGCCAGAATCCTGACAGTGAGATCCTGTAGAATGTGAGGTCCTAAACTATAACTTGTTTAGTTTATGCCTAAATCTGGCACTGGCAGGTGGACATTCTTTCTGCTTCAGTTCAGCCATATCATTATATATATCTCAGAGATTATTTCAGTTACCGTACTCACCATGTCAGTATCTGAAACTGGTCCAAAACTGGTCACATAGATGTCTGTAAAAACTTCAGTCGTACTATCTGGAAGAAAAAAATAAAAAAATATGAGAATATCTGTTTTCTCCTTGGGAGATTACTGATTTATATACTGAAATTGTCAGATCCATGTATCTGCCATTCTTCGGTGGAAGGAAAGGGGGGGTTGGATTTGATACATTTAATTTTTTTCCTCTCCATGTATCCTAAATATCCTATTTCTTACATTGGCTTTGTATAACCTTTACACAATTTATAACCCTTGCCTGGCGCCCAAGGTGCCTGTGGAAAAATCTCACCTCTTCGAGGGATTTAAGGGGAGAAGGGGCCATGTGGATTGTAGCACCAGAAGATAACTCCTGGGAACCTTTCCTTATCTGCTTTCTCAGAGACAGTGGGATAATAGTGTTCACACTGGGGATTGGTGGAATCCACATTGGACTGCTGGGAGTGGTTCTAATTCCCTTTATCTTAGTTGCATGCCCAGAGGGACCCCAGACCCTGCTTTGAATTTTGACCTGCTTTATCCCTCTTTAGTAAAAAGATTCCTTTTGAAATACAAAGTTTTCAAGAGTTCATACTTATATTTTGAAGGAGGGGAGAGGCTGATCCTTACATAAAGCAGGGTCTGCAATAGTGGTCAACCTGGAGAGATTTTTTTTTTCTTCCAAACTTTTACTCTACTGAGGGCACCCTGCGACAATGTCTGAATATAGCAGCGAGCAAGGGGAAGCCGAGTGCTGGGAGAAACCTTGATAACTACCCAGCGCGACACAGGCTCCGTATGTCCCATTGAAAACATCAAATCTGTCTTTGAAAGTTCCATGAAGGCCAGATGGTCTATAGGTGTAGGAAAAAGGGAGAGCTGGGATGGAAGAGCCAAGGGCGGTAGTCAAAAACCCAAATGGAAAATGGAACTGGAAGCCCTTTCTGATCAGAAAGAGATGATTGAGGAACTGCTGGTTCAAAGATGGACTTAACGATGACCCGTATACTGTCTGCCTGGCCCGCGGGGCCCTGCACGAATGGTACATAGTAGCAGAGATCAACATGACCTGAAACCAGTATCACACAGGCTGGGCTTGGAGAAGATCCCCACCCATGGGGAAGTGAGACCCTTTCAAACCCCAACCCGCCATGGCACCAAGGCCATCTGTCTGCTTTAAGTGTGGGAAGGAGGGGCACTGTGCAGCGGAGTGCCATTCAAAGACCCCCACCAGAAAGCCTGATCGCCCATTGGGGGAAAACCTGGAAAATCCAACCCCTGAGGAAAAGAAACTGCACTGAGAAGCTGACAGGCCATGGGGTTTCAGTCCCCTCCAAACCCAGAGGAAGAAACTCCAGCACCCTGAGAAAATTTGGGGTGCACCCAGTGCCTAATCAACCCAACCCTAGCAGGGAGATTGGGAGAATGAAAAGGAGAATGAAAAACCCCATCGCTTTCTGCCAATTAGTACTATAGTGGGGGGGGGGGAGCCAGCCAATTTTACACAGAGCCATTACAAATAAAACTGGGGGACCATAGCGAGACTCTCATGTTCACTGTAGCCCCGGGAATGGAAGGACTCACATGGCTATGGAAATGGAACCCTAAAATAAACTGGAAGAGAGCAACTGTACAATTCCAGAAACATGTAACATTCACAAACATCCCAGAGGGGGTGAAGAAAGGAAAAGAGAACAGAGAAACGGCCATGGCCAGCCACTAGCATCCCCAAAGAATATCAGGATTTGGCCAAAATATTTAACTAGGAAGCATCTGATGAATTCCTGCCTCATTGCGCCACGGATTGTGCCATTGAGATCCTGCTGGGAGCTAAACTTCCAAAACCAAAAATGTACTGCATGTCCCCATGAGAACTAAATGAACTCAGAGCGTTTATTGACAAAAATCTAAAAAGGGGTTTCATCGAACCCACCCAAGCGAAAATTGCAGCCCCAGTATTGTTCCATGAAAAGAAAGATGGCACCCTTAGGAAAGGGGATGAGTGGAAGACTGCTTTTAACACCTCACTGGGGTGCTACCAGTACTCCCTTTCGGACTACAAGGAGCCCCTGCCGTATTTATGCAACTAATTAACAAGGTCCTCCATGAACATTTGCAGAAAGGAGTCCTAGTTTATCTTTTTTTATATAATTTTTTTTTATTTTTATATACAATAAATCCATTCCATTTCAACCGTGCATCGATTAGGTACATATTTATGTGCTTACAGTTTACAATTAATACTTTCCTTATTAATATAACAGAACAATAATCACATTTTCTTATAACTAATATCCTATATATCTGATTTACAATCTTCTTTTATTGTTTTATATATACATCTAATCCATTTTATTTTATTTTCTAATCATTTGTAAAATAAATCCCATACCATATAATATTCAGATTCTTCTTTTTCTTTAATTTCCAATGTTAATCTATTCCTTTCTACACATTCAAATATTTTTTCAATTACTTTTCCCTCTATCGGTATCTTGTCACTTTTCCAATTCTGAGAAAATACAATTCTAGCTGCTGTTAATACATGTATGATTAAATGTTTTTTCTTTACTGTAATCTTCAGATACCATTCCTAATAAAAATATTTCAGGTTTCAAATCTATATGTTGTTTAGTCATTTTTGCCAACTGTGTGAATTTTTGTCCAATATCTTTTAGCTTCTATGCAAGGCCAACACATATGGTAGTATGTTCATTGTGTTTGATGACACTTCCAGCATTTGGTTGATTTATCTTTAAACATTTTCACTAATTTTGCTGGTGCTAAGTGCCATCTATAAAACACCTTGTACAAATTTTCTTTATATGCTGCTGATATTAATTTATAATTTCTATCCCACAGTTTCTGCCATTTATCTAGTTCTATAGCATATCCAAAAAATGTGCCCATGCTATCATTGTTTCTTTAACTTGTCCCTCCTCCAACTTAACACCTAATAAATAACAGTATAGTCTTTTAATCAACTTATCTTCTGTTCCTGTTAATATGTTACCCAATTCTGTCAACTTTTTGTTAATCCCTTCATCTTTAATATCTTTTTCATACCTTGATTGTATTTGTGTATACAAATGCTAATTTATCCTTGTTCATTCCATTCTTGTTTTGTTTTGAGCTCACCCTTTTCATTCATGCACCCTTTCATTCATGCAGCAGCAGCCAAAAAATCCAATGCAATCCTAAATTACATTAACAGAGAGATACAACCAAGATCAAGAAAGGTACTAATACAACTCTATAAAGCCTTAGTAAGACCACACCTAGAGTACTGCATCCAATTTTTTTCACCACATTATAAAAAAGATGTTGAAACTCTAGAAAAAGTACAGAGAAGAGCAACCAGGATGATTAGGGGACTGGAGGCTAAAACAGACAATGAACGGTTGCAGGAACTGGACTTGGCTAGTATAGTAAAGAGAAGGACCAGGGGAGACATGATAGCAGTCTTCCAATATTTGAGGGCTGCTACAGGGAGGAAGGGGTCAAGCTATTTTCTAAAGTGTCTGTAGGCCAGGCAAGGAATAATGGCTGGAAACTGAACAAGGAGAGATTTAACCTGGAAATAAGGAGAAACTTTCTGACAGTGAGAACAATCAACCAAAGGAACAGCTTGCCCTCGGAAGTTGTGGGAGCATCATCACTTGAGACGTTCAAGAAGAGATTGGACTGCCATTTGTCAGAAATGGTGTAGGGTCTCCCGCTTGGGCGGGGGGTTGGACTAGATGACCTACAAGGTCCCTTCCAACTCTGATTATCTGTTATCTGTTATCTATCTGTTACCTGTTATTTAAAATATCTTTATACCTAGTAACACTTCCCATTTTACAAACATTTCAATATACAAGTGCTTCCATTGTTGATAACCAGACTGGTATCTTCATGTAGTGCTGTTCCCTCATTTTTTTCCCATACATGTAACAATGCATCTCTGACCATATGCCTTTGAAAGTACCCATGTGTTTTACTTCTCCTGTACCACAAAAATGCATGCCAACCCATTTGTAAATCATGTCCTTCCAACCTTTTATTCCTCAACATTATCCATTCTTTCATCCATGTTAAAGCCGTAGGTTGATAATATATTTCCCAATTAGGTCATCCAAATCCTCCTCTAATTCTAGCATCCAGTAACATTTTAACATTAATTCTTGTTAAACCCTTGCCATATATACTGTATTTCAGTATCATTTTGCTGATTTCTTCAAAATATTTTTTCTAACTTTATCGGAATTGTTTGGAACAAATACAATAGTTTGGGCAATATGTTCATCTTAATCACCTCAATTCTTCCTCTTAATGATAACTGCATATTGCCCCATTTTTCTAACTCTGTCTTTATCTGCTGTTTCAGTTTATAATAGTTATCTTCTTTAATTGTTCCACATCTTGCTGTTAACTGTATTCCTAAGTATTTAACTTTCTTTACAAACTGAATATCTGTACTCTTTGTCAATTTTTTTTGTTTCTTTATCATGTTTTTCACCAATATCTTAGTTTTCCCTTTGTTTATTTTTAATTCACCCATTTTCCCATATTACTCTATTCTGGTAATCAGCCTAGGTCCTGTTCCTAGAGGTTATTCTAATATGAAAACTAAATCATCTGCAAATGTCTGTAATTTGTACACCTTTTTTATTTCCATCCCCCTTCTCTCCTTATCTTTCCTAATAGTTCTGTATAATACTTCTAAAGTTAATACAAACAACAATGGTGATAAAGGACACCCTCGTCTTGTTCCTTTCTCAATAAGATTTTTTTGCATCAATTCTCCATTAACCAATACCTTTGCATATTATTTATAATATTTATAATCTTAATCACATTAATAAAACTTTCCCCAAACTCCATTTTCTTCATTGTGTCAGCATAAATTGCCAGTTCACATTGTCAAAAGCCTTCTGTGCATCTAGAAATATCAATGCCATCTGCTTCTCTGGGTGTGCTTTTAGTATTCCAATGTATTTAAAATTGTTCTCATGTTATCTCTTATTTGTCTCTTAGGTAGGAATCCAGTTTGATCTGGATTATGAATTTATTTAAGTATCTCTTTAGTCTTTCAGCCATTATTGTCACAAATATTTTATAATCCGAGTTTAACAACAATATTGTCTTATAGTTCTTAATCTATTGTAAATCAGTATCATCTTTTGGTATAAGAATATAAGCTTCCATCCATGAATTAGGTATTTTGGCTTTAATCAAAATTTCATTAACTACTTCTAATAATATGTCACTTACAGAGTCCTGTAGTGCTTTATACATTTCTGCTGGCAGGCCATCCTGAAAGGCAGGAGGTCCACCCAATTGGACTGTTGATAATTCACATAGCACCTCAGATACTGCTCTACCATGGCATTCAATCTCTCTGCTCCCCCATTGGTGCTTGGATGAAAGGCCGAGCTAAGACCCTGGGACAACCCAATAGACCGCAGGAACTCCCTCCAAAATTTGGCTGTGAATTGGACCCCTCTGTCTGAGATAATTCTCCGTGGTACACCATGTAGACTGTAGATGTGCTTCAGGAACAGCTTGGCTAACTGGCAGGCTGAGGGTAGTCTGCTGCAGGGTATGAAATGTGCCTGTTTGGAAAATAAGTCTATTACAATCCAAATCACCGTGCTTCCTCCACTTTTTGGCAACTCCACTAGGAAGTCCATTGCAATCTCCTCCCATGGCCTCATTCGCTACGCTACTGTTTGTAGCAGTCTGGGGGGTTTCCCTGGTCGTTTTTTCATCATGGCACAGATGGTGCAACTTTTCACATAACTGTCTATGTCTTTCTTTATGCCAGGCCACCAGAACTGGCCAAGTGTAAAGTCTTTAAGAACCCAAAGTGGCCTGCTGGTTTGGCGTCATGGCTTCTCTGAAGAACTAGGCTGCATAGGGATTCCGGGACATAGAATTTTGTCCCCTTCCATGCCAGGTTATCTTTTTGTCAAGGTGTGTTGATTGTACCAGAACTAGGGGTCTGCTAGCAGTTTGATTTTGAGTTTCATAGTTTGGTCGTCTGCAGGTTGGTCTTGCTGATCACGGTGCTGTTGTTTGGTGGTTACTTGGGCAGCTATTTGCGCAGGGGGGATGATGGCGTTTAAGACTTCCTCCCTTCCGCATTTGTACTAGGGCATGCGGGAGAGGGCATCAGCCAAAAAGTTCATTCCCCCGGGATGTGTTTTAGCACCAAGTCAAATCAGTTGAAGTATTGAGCCCATCAGACTTGTTTGGGTGATAGTTTTCGCAGGGTCCTAAGGGCTTCCAGGTTTTTATGGTCGGTCCAGACTGTGAATGGTCTCTGCCCCCCTTCCAGCAGGTGGTGCCAGGTTTGCAGTGCCCATCTCACTGTGAAAGCCTCTTTTTCCCATGCAGCCCATCACCTCTCTGTGTCCATGAGCTTGTGGGAGGTTTAAGAGCAGGGCTGTAGGCTTCCTTGGTTGTTTCTTTGGAGTAACACTGCTCCCACTGACACATCACTGTGTCTGCTTGAATGACAAAGGGTTGTTAGGGCTCAGGATGCTTCAGTACTGGTTCTTTTGCAAACAGTTCTTTCAGTGTTTCAAATACTTTTTGGCAGGTTAGGTCCCACTGTAGGTCCCAGGCAGTGTTTCGTTCCTGGACTCCCTGTCTTTAGGAGGTCTGACATGGGTTTGGCAATCCTCACAAAGGAGGAAATGAATTGTCAGTAGAAGTTTGTGAACCCCAGGAAACTTTGTAGCTGTCTGCGGGTACGAGAGGGCTGACAGCCCAGAACGGCTTGTACTTTGGCTGGGTCCATCTCTATGCCCTCATTGGAGGCTTGGTAGTCCAAGTAGTCCAACTGTGCGCAGTGAAGTTCGCATTTTGACAGCTTGACATACAGGTTTGCTGCTAGATTTTTTCTAGTACCTGGCGGACTAGGGGTATGTGGTCGTCCATTGTCTCAGTGTAGATGAGAATGTCACCCAGGTAGACAAGAACCCCCTTATAAAGATGTTTGTGTAGCACCTCATTTATTAACTGCATGAACACTGCTGGGCCCCCCTATAGTCCAAAAGGCATGACCTTAAATTGGAAGCTCCCTAGGGAGCAGTTGAATGCTATTTTCCATTCATCTCCCTTCCTGATGCGGACTCTACAGTATGCTTCTCTGAGATCTAATTTGGTAAAGACCTTCCCTTTGGCTAGATGGGATAGCGTGTCCTTCATGAGCGGGAGGGGGTATAGATTGTGTACGCACAGTCCATTGATCGCTCTAAAGTCCACATATAATCTTATAGTTCCATCTTTTTTTTTTCTTTGAACAAAACTGGGGCTGCAACTCGTGGTTTGGCTGGCTCAATGAACCCTCTTGCTAAGTTTTTGTCTACATATTTGTGCATTTCTTGCAGTTCCTGGGGCGTCATGGCGTACATTTTGGGTTTTAGTAGTTTTGCCCCAGGAATGATTTCTATGGCACAGTCCATCTCATGGTGGGGGGGTAGGATGTCACATTCAGTCTTGCAAGGTGTTGATATTCTCTTGGGATCTGTCCGACCTCTGGGGTTTTGTCAGAGGTGGATGCCAGTTGTTCTAGTGAACCCTCTGGAAGGGTTCTCTGTGTGGATGGTGCTTCTATTTTATGGTGAGGAAGGGGTTTGTGTCCCTTCTCTATTCTCAGTCTGCAGCTACCCCCTTGCCACCAGATGGTTGGGCCCCACTTGGCAAGCTAAGAAAGCCCCAGTATGACTGCATCTGTCATTTTGGGAGCCACTACAAACTGAATGATTTCCAGTGATCCGCTAGCTCTAGTCTCACTGGTTCAGTTAAGTGAGTGGCATAGGCTCCTCCCAACAGGGAGCCATCTACTTGTTTGAACCGGATCAGATGGGTCAGCTTTTTCACTCTGATCCCCAATTTCAGGACCGTGGTTAGGTTGATCAGGCACCTAGTGCAGCCTGAATCTATTAGGGCTTGGAAAGACCCCTGAATTCCTGTTTTGGGGGCCGTGAGCCATATTGGGAAGATGAAAGGGGGAACCGGTCCACTCACTATCGGGTCATTTTCACCCTCATCATCGCTGTCATAAGAATCTGGCAACTGATCACTGTTGCCTGGGGTTGCCTTACTCCCCCACATTGGTAACATTTAAATGGACTTCATGAGAGGGCTGGTTTCGGGGCTGGTCGTGATGCTGCGGTGTCCCATCGGCTGGATGGTCTCTGATCTGGCTGCCCTCTCTCTTTGGTTCCCAATGGGTTTTTCATATCGTCAGCACATAATGCCCCATCAACTTTTATGGCCACTCGGAACCACTCAGAGAGTCGGTTCGGGATGTCCCGATAGGCAGTTACTTTGCTAATTTGCTTGTCCAGGCTGGTTCTGAAAAAATGAACTAGCATCTGCTCAGGCAAAAGGGATATCTTCCCACTGATTCTCCTGAATTCACGGATGTGTTCCTTGATGGGCCACCCTCCCTGCTTTAGGTTGCTGAGCTCACCTTCTGCATATGGGTTCGCCTCTGTCTCCAGAAATCTGACCTCTAGCAGTTGTAGGAAATCATGTACGTCATGAAGTTGGGGGCCCTTCCTCTTGTGGAGGTTTTCTAGCCATCCTCTTGCTTCTCCCTCTAGCCCCTCTGAAATGGCATTCACCATGGCTCTGGGGGGGTAGAGGTGTCCATAGTGTTCCAGGTAGATCTCAGCTGAATCAAGGAATAAAGCTAGCTGGTCTGGGTCTCCATCAAAATTTGCCCCTGAACCTGAGCGGTTCATTGGACTCTGCTCCTTTCTCTCCCTGTCACCCTCTGTAAGCGTGCACTTGAGGTAGCTGACCTTCCTCCTCAGCTCTAGTTCGCACAGAAGGAAGGGACTGCCTGCTGTGTGAGAGAGGCACTGGCTGCCACTGTGGGCTCTTTTTTCTTCTGGTATGAGGAGAGGGAGGGCTGTGGTCTTGCCTGCTTCTCCCTACTTCAAAAGGCCCTGTAAAACTTCCCCTCTGTTTTGGGTGGCAGGACAGGCCATCATCTCGAATGGTGGCCTGTTCAGATCCCTCCCTCAGCTGCTCTATGGAACTCCCCAGGGATTCCATCAGGTACTTATCTGGTTTTCTCCCTTCCAATGGAGCAGGTTTCTCCTCTCTGGAGTTGAAGAGGAGCTGTCCTCCCTATGTAATTATGCTATCAGTTTCTGTTTGCTTCTGGCTGGAAGCCAAGCGTTCTCCTGATTGTCACTGCCATGGCTGCCCGCGTTCCTCTCCATGCACCCCAGATGTCGGGGAGTGATGGAAGAGGCCAGGATGCAGGCACCCCAGTGATTAATTGGCTATCTGTCAGGTTTCCAGCAGTTACTCCAATTAAATCATGAGCCTTGAGCCACACTCCCAAAACTTAAAGATGATTTATTTGAAAGTAACATTCTACGTCCGGCACTAATCTGGGTGTAGCCAACTCTGAGATACATAATTCACTGTCACCCTTGAGCCTGCTTTTCCCCTCACTCCTCTGGGTGTATCATCCAACAAAAAAACGTCCATAGCCAAGAGTCATCAATCATGCTCTCCAATTAGATTTTTTCTCGACAGAAGTTTCAGCCATCTAATCAGAAGAAAATATGAATGGAATGTACTTTCAATTTATCCTATGGCCTGCTTTTTGAAACTCCCCCTTTCTTTCTATTGTCAATTATAAAACGTGTATACAAAATGTTTTATGAGTTGACAGTTCATTTATAGTTCATCAATATTTGAACTATTAATACTCTCCCCTCATTGTCTTGGTAAATTAATCCCATTTTTATAGTGTTTTTTTATGTATAATACTATTCCTCTATTACTTTGTTGAGCCAGTGTAGTATATAATCTCCCGATCTTAGGATAATCCAATATTTTCTCATGTTGTTTCTTGTTATGTACTTCTTGCAAACAAATTATATCCAATTTTAATTTCTCTAATTTATTATATATTCTTTTCCTTTTAATCCATTTATATTAATCATCATTAACTTAATTTCTTCTTCCATGTTCTTATTTGTAATATGCTCTTGTTGCCCTTGTCACTCTCATCTCCCTTGGTTCCTTTGGTCTTTCTTTTTCCCTGGTTGCTCTTTCTACCTGTTTTTTTCCTCTTCCCTTTGTCGTCTCTCATCCCCCTCTGCCACTTCTTCTCACAATTTTATATTTTTCATCTCTCTTCTTTTTTTCACCTTGATATTCTCTAAAGTATTGATCATAAAATAGTTCTGCTTTCTCAATTGTATCTAATCTGTGTCTTTGTTCCCACCATGTCATTATTATTCCCTCTGGTATCAGCCATCTAAAATTAATTTCTTTTTTAGTCAAGCACTTTGTCAGGAACTGATATTCTATTCTCAAGTCTCTTACACTTCTTGGTATCTGTTTCAGCACTGTTACCTCTTTTCTTTTTATTTCAATACTGAATCTTTCACTGCTTTTAATATTTCTGTTCTTATGGCCTTCTTTGTAAATCTAATATGTACTTCTCTTGGTATCTTATTTCACATTCCATATCTGGTCTGAATGCTGAAGATTTCATCCATAACAGATATCATTTTCTGTTTTACCTCTTCCAGGGCTACCGCCAATAAATCTGCCATTTTGTCTGCTAGGTTCTCAACTTTTTCTTCTATAACGTTTTGGGATCTTATATGATAATCAACCTTGTCCATCTACAATAAGATTTTTTTTTCTTTGCTTTGGTCAGATCTTGTTAATGTAAAGTCAATTTCTCCTACTATTTGTTCTATTATGGATGTTTTCTCTTCCATTTTCCTCATCCAGTCCTCATTCTTCATCATCATTGTTGAATATTCTCTATTTTCCCTTCTACGTTATATACTTTCCCCTCCATCCTCCCTAGTTTTTCATCCATCTTCCCTAGTTTTTCATCAATTTTTCCAAGTTGATCTTGCATCGTTTGGAGTATCATTTTAATTTTCGCTTGCACTGTCACCGCCTTTTCTTGCTGAATAATCAGGTCAACCAGAACTTTGTCCTCTAGGGCTGGATGTCACAGAAGATGAGGCTGAGGATGGTGCAGATGTCCCTGTTTTCTTCATCTTGAAATATTATACTTGTTATTTCTTATATATAAAATCAATTTATAATCCACAGTCTTTCTCCAAAAAGTCTTCTTCAGGTTCTTCTATACCTTAATCCAATATATTCCATAAAAATAGCACTATACAATCCAAGAGAGGATAGAAAACCAAATCCGAAAGGCTCAATAAAAATGAGAGAGCACAAGAGAAAAAGAAAAAAGGAAACAGAAGAGCTAGATCAAAAAATTAATTTGAGAAAAAAAATGAGAAAAATGGGGAGACCACCAGTTTAAAAAAAAGAGAAAAAATAACGTAGTTCAAATTAAGAAAATCAATAATACAGCATGCAAAGAAAAAAAAAGGAAAAGGAAAAATGTGTGTGTGTGTGTGTGTGTGTGTGTGTATGTATATTTGTTTTCATAAATTTTCATGGGTGTAGGTATGCAAGTTTTGGCATGTTCAGGTCTTTTCCCATATAAGATTGAGAGTATCTTGGCGACGTTTCGATGAGGTCCCACTTGCCATCTTCAGGCTGGTGCTTTCGGCTTTGTGCTTGTGTGAGCAAAGCGTGATCGGAGCTGCCACCTCTATAAATACTGGTGGAGAGGTGTGGTGTGCTGGCTCTGTTGTAATCGGGCTGGTTGGCTGTGTTGTTATTTCTTGATTGGTTGATGGAGTTGATGTTTGCAGATAGGTTGGCTTTTTTGTAAGAACTTGTGTGGCTGAGGTACTGATTGTGTGTCTATCAGCCTCCTGTGTTGTAACGACCTGGGTAATGAGCTGTGTGATGACCTTCTGAGTTCTATTGTTGTGACATCCTTCACTTTTCCTGGTCTAGGACCTGACAGTGGAACCAGTGTGGCATCAGCAACA
Organism: Notechis scutatus; assembly: GCF_049901735.1. Lineage (NCBI taxonomy): Eukaryota > Metazoa > Chordata > Lepidosauria > Squamata > Elapidae > Notechis > Notechis scutatus. Next base: position 69,815,959 of record NC_142012.1, on the reverse strand, counting down.
TTCCTCTCAGATAGAGATGGCTAAAGAATTGCTCGGCATGGCAGGGGGCAAACAGCAAGGGAGAGACAGCAGATGCAGCCAACATTTGGGATGTTACAACCTCCAATTCCCCACCTTACCAGCCAGCAGTGATGCTACTGCGGGGTGTGTTCCCCCAGGCTGGGGATTCTATCCTGGTCAGGGGTGGATTCAATGCCAGTGGATGCCAGCATATCTGGTTCAGGGCCACCATGGGAACAATTCACAGCAACAATCCCGGCGCAGCAATGGGCTCAGTTTCAGCAGCAGACTGCAGCCACACACCCTTTTTCAACATGCCAACAAGTTCAGCAGACAGCCCCTATTCAGCAGCCAGCAGCAGCAGCACAGCAGATTCCAGCTCAGCCGCCCCTCGGAGTATCCCTGAAGGGCCTCTCCTGCCCCCTGCAGCAGCACCCGCACAGATTTCAGCTCAGTGGGAAGGTTTAGAGCAACTTTTGATGGGAATCCTGAAAAACTTGCCTATTTCCTCAGCTATAGGCACATATAGATCAATTTGGAAACCAATACGAAACAAAGCAGGACCTAGTTTCTGCAATTACAGATGGGATGAACGAGGAAGATGCTTCCACCTGGATCGCCCAGCTACACAATGAGGATGCTGTGGAGCTAAACAATGCATTTGTCAAGCTGTTCAGGGCTAGATTTGAAGATCCTGACTGAGTAGGTGAAAATGAAGATAAAATAAAGGAGTTGAAGCAAGGTAATCAACCCATAAAAGACTTTGTGTGGTACTTTAGACGGGATGCAGGTAACCTCATGCACTGGCCTGACTGGATACTTCTGCACTATTTTAAAGAAGCCATTGATCCAGGGGGTACCAGAGTGACTGCAAGACTGGTATGCCATGTCCATTGTTCTGGATAGAGAAATCCATCCACACCGGAAACTTCCCTCTGAGAGGCCTCCTAGGAGAACTTTGACCAGATATCCTCTGACTAAACCTGCTGAAGCCGCTCCTACCCAACCTATGGGGGTTATCAAATGCTATTGTTGTGGCCAGGCTGGTCATCGAGCTTCTGAATGTCTGGCCCTGCATCGGTTCCACAACCAAGGCCCAATACAGCTGGCAGAGGCAGGAGAGCTCCATGGAAGCCCCCAGACACCATCCAGTTTGCCAGACAAGCTGTAGAGGTTCCCCTCCCCATAGAAGAGAGCAGGAAACCTCTGGCCAAAGAAACCCTTTCCAGAAAGGTAAATGAGGAAGAGTGAGTGCAGCCATTCCCCTTTTACAGTTAAAGTGAAGTTGGTGGTACCTGAGATTGGGGAGGCCGGGGAGTTAAAAGTAGTAACAGATACCAGATATTCCAGATGCCCGATTAGGCTCCCTATCATTGAGCAATTAGGGATAAAAACTAAAGTCCTAAAACACCCAATCAAGTTTGAATAGGTAGATGGAACGTTAATTGGAGGAGTCCCAGCCACCCAAATTACAGAACTGATCAGATTAGAAATAGGCAGGCATCATGAAATACGCTTTATAGTAGCTCCAAAATATCTGAATCTATCATATTGGGACTTGCTTGGCTGGATAAATGGGCCCCTACCATCAAGTGGGAAGATGGGTACCAGAAAATCATAATTGGTGTCAGCCCCCTGCCGCCAGTCCCTCCTGAAAAGAGATTGCCATCCAACAGAGGCCCACAACCAGAAGCAGCAGCTACCACTTCAGATTCTCCTCCAGGCAAACCCAAGTTCCTAAAGAATACAGAGACTTGGCTGAGGCTTTTAATGAGGAGGAGTGCAATGTCCTCCCCCCTCATCGAGCCACTGATTGTGCCATCAAATTAGAACCTGGGGAAAAACTGCCCAAACCAAAGATATATTCCATGACACCAGCCTACTGAGTGTCAAATCAGGGTATTGAAATGGACCCTGGAAAGGTGAAGGTGGTGCTAGACTGCCAGCCCCCAAAAACAACTTCAAAGCTTCTTGGGTTTTGCAAATTTTTAAAGACAATTCATCCCTTCATTTGTTGAGGTAGTCCTCCCTTTGACAGAGTTACTGAAAACTGGGCCTTCCCCGACCAAACCAAAACCTAATCAACCTCTCACTTGGACAATGAATTGTCAGAAGTCTTTTAAAACTTTAAAATGCCTTTTTGCAGCAAAGCCTATCCTCCAACATCCGGATCCAACCAAGCCTTTTGTAGTCCAAGGCAATGCCAGTGATGTGGCTGTTGCGGTGGTTCTACTTCAAAAGAACTCTCAAGACCAACAGATGCCTTGCATTTATGTGTCAAAGAAGTTGACGGACACAGAGTTTGGGAAAAAGTTTGGGCCGTTTGGGAAAAAGAGGCTTTTGCTATTCGATGGGCTTTATTATCTTGGAGTCATTTCCTGGAAGGAGTTACAGAGCCTTTCGAGGTGTGGACTGATCATAAAAACTTCAAGGCTCTGAAGACCCCTCGAAAGCTTTTCCCTAAACAAGTTCGCTGGGCTCAATACTTCAAGAGATTCAACTTCAACCTGAAATATATCCGGGTGGGGGGGATTTATTGGCGGATGCCTTGTTGAGAACACTCCAACTTGACAATCGCCGGGAGGAAGTAGTGCAAACTATGATATCAGAAACCCAACTCGCCAGCCAAGCGACCACCAGAGGCCAAGCCAAACGCAGCCCAAGACTCCTTGAGGACAAACTGACAACCAATTTGAAGGAAACACTTTCAAACAATCCATGGTTTGCTGAAAATCAAACCAATTTGACAATGAAGGATTAGCTTGGAAAGGAACCAAGATTTATGTACCCAATACCCTGAGATTGATGGTCCTAAAACATAACCATGACTCTCGGTTGGGGGGGCACTTTGGGTTTCTAAAAACCCTACATTTAGTCAAAAGACAATTCTGGTGGCCAAAAATGAAGACTGCTGTAGAGGACTACGTAAAATGCTGTTCAACTTGTGCCACTATGAAACATAGAAACTGGGAAACCCTCTGGTCTTCTCCAGCAAGTAGCTGAACTAACAAAGCCATGGGAAGAAATCATGATGCTTTATTGTGGAATTACCAGAGAGTGGAGGAAGTACAGTGATTTGGACTGTTATCAATTTATTCTCCAAGCAAGCCCACTTTACAGTGTGTAATGGATTACCTTCGGCTAAAAAAGTGGCGAAATTGTTCATGAAGCATATTTATCAGGTCCACGGAGTGCCTTATTGAGTAATCTCAGACCGAGGCGTACAGTTTACTGCTAAGTTCTGGAGGGTTTTTTGAAGTCCATTGGGTCGTCCCAAGAGTTTTCCTTGGCATTTCATCTAGCTTGGAACGGGGCCACTGAGAGAGCGAACGCTATGGTGGAACAGTACATTAGATGTTATGTAAATGATCAAAACTGGGCGGATCTGTTGCCATTTGTAGAAGTTGCTTACAATAATGCAGTACACAGTAGCACTGGCTTGACTCCTTTCCAAATCACTACTGACATGGAATTTGTCCCTATGCCAGAGTTACCTAGAGAACTCTCCAACATCAATGTTCTTGAAAAACAGTTTTCAAGATGGCTCAGCAAAAGGATGCTGCAGGCTGGCTGCTCCTTCTTTCAGTGTATGATTCTGTGTGTGTTTTGGATTCTTTCCTTGATTGAATCCTGTGAGGCAAGGGTCATCTATAGTCAGCAAGCCTTGCTACAAATTGGACTGAAATGCGAAAAGGCTATTATGGACGATTGTATACATTCTCATAACATACCAAAGGACCCAGCTAGGACCCTGGGGGAGCCGTAGATTACTATTCCTGTAGGAAGGAGGAAGAGGAGGAGAAAGAGGAACAGGAAGAGGAAGAGAGGATGCCATTCTGGGGTTTTCTTTAGGCTGAGTAAGTTTCATAGAAGCCTTCAATTCCAATTGTATTTCTTACCAATGCAAGATCTCTGACTAACAAAATGGATGAATTAAGGCTACAGATTGAAAGACTAAATTCATCAAGAACTGCTGTATTTTGCTAATCACTTGGCTTCATTCACTCATTCTAGATACAGCTGTTGAGCTGGAAGGCTACATAGCTCACCAGCAGGACAGGAGTAGAGATTCTGGCAAGAGCAAAGGGGGAGGTTTAAGTGTTTATGTGAACAAAAGCTGATGTATTAATACAAAGACTGTAGACAGCCACTGCTCCATGGATCTGGAGTATATGACTCTTAAATGTAGACCCATATATCTTCTGTGGGAATTCAGCATGGTTTTGATTACTGCAGTCTATATCCCACCTGATGCCAATACTACCATAGCTTTGGGATTCTTGTATAACATTGTTAGTAATCAGCAGAATAAATATCCTGATGCTGTGCATATCATAGCGGGGGACTTTCAAGCTCATTTAAAAGCAGTGCTCCCTAAATTCTATCAGCATGTTAAGTGTGCTACATGAGAAGCAAACATATTGGACAAAGTATATACCAATATCAAACATGGCTATAAAGTTATGTCCCACATTTGTCCCACATTTGGACAATCAGACCATATGTCACTGCTTTTAGCACCAGCATACATCCCTCTTGGAAGATGGGCTCTGACAGTGAAATCTTGGCCAGAAGATGTTTCCCAACAATTCCCTTCAGGATTGTTTTGAGAACACAAAATGGGACATCTTTTACCACCCTGACCTAGAGGAGCACACTGCAACTGTTCTGTGCTATATCAAACACTACACAGATACTATCACTGTGAATAAACATATTAGGATCTATCCCAATCATAAACCCTGGATGACCAAGGAAGTCCAGCACCTCTTGCGTGACAGAACCAAGGACTTTAGGTCCGGTGATGCGGCTAGATACAGTGTTGCCGGAGCTAATCGAAGAAAGGTATTCAGAAGGCCAAGACTGAGTATGAGAGGAAGATTGAGGATAATTTTTATAGCAATAACACGAGGCAGGTATGGCAAGGGATTCAACAAATTACCAACCATCAACTGACCAATGTCATCCCCGCTGAGGGGGATGCTTCATTGGCAAAGGAACTGAATCATTTATTTGCTCGCTTTGAAGCTGAGATATCAGAGACAGATAAAATACAACCACCAGCCAATTATAGCCCCCACCTCATTGTGGAGGAACAGGAGGTGAGGAGCATTCTGAGAGCTGTGGACCCTAGAAAGGCAGCCGGTCCTGACGGTATCTCTGGCCAAGTGCTTAAAGACTGTGCTGATCAGTTGGCTGGAGTCTTTATCAGGACCTTCAATCAACCTTTATCCCAGTCCACCATTCCATCTTGTTTGAAGGCTTCCACCATTGTTCTGCTGCCAAAGAAGTTCCCTATCAATAACCTCAATGATTACAGACCAGTGGCACTCACTCCTATCATCATGAAGTGCTTTGAAAAATTGGTCTGCCAGCACATCATTTCTGGTCTTCTGCATACATTTGATAAACACCAGTTTGCATACAAAAGAAATAGATCTACAAAGGACACTATAGCCATCACGCTTCACACTGCTCTAACTCATCTAGAACAGCAAGGGGGTGCTATGTGAGGATGCATTTTGTAGATTTTAGTTCTGAATTTAACACAATTCTTCCACATAGACTAGTGTCTAAACTTCTGGACCTTGGACTTTCTTATTCAATCTGCCTTTGGATTATGGATTTCCTGTCTGGCCGCTCATAGAAGGTCAGATTAGGTAATCATACTGTCAAGCATCCAGAAAGTACCCATGATATCAATCACTCCGAGACGTTATCTGTCAAATTGATTTATTAGGAACAGATCTGGCATGTCAAAAGCAATTTCCCAAGTGAAAGTTTTTTTGCACGTTACACAGAACCCACCTCTCCTCCCACTTCTACATGCCATAAATCACGAGAACCAATTAACTGCAACTGGAAATTCTTAATACGACACACAGAATAACTTTGAACTTTTCAACTCCTCTAACTCTCTAAAAAATGTGGCAGCTGAATTTCAAAGCTGACAGGCGTCCCCCCTTGAAAACTCCTCCTAAAAGAAAAGAAAAAAAATACACATATAGGGGTTAATACATTGTCCTTAACCCCCTCCCCCCCCACGAGGACCCTTCGGTTTGTGCGGAAAATCCTCATGGAATTGGTTAACCAACTGATCAGCATGAACATCCCAACTCTTTACCCAACTAGAATCTGAGAGAGGGTATCCTTTCCATAAGACCAAATATTGCAATCGGCCACGGTGTAATCTAGAATCAAGAATTTTTTGAATCTCATAATGTGTTTCCCCTGTACCATCAATGGTTTAGGGGGAGCGAGTGGTAGTGGTCTTATCATTGATGTAGTAGCTGGTTTTGGTAAACTACAATGGAACACTGGATGAATTTTCCCCAATAGTCGAGGAAGACGTAATTGGTCAGTGACTGGATTGATTATCTTTGAAATTGGGAACGGACCCAAGAATTTTGGACCCAGCTTCTTCCTGGGCAGTTTCAACCTAAGATACTTGGTTGACAAATATACTTTGTCCCCTACTTTAAAAGGCGGTTGAAGGGATCTATGTTTATCCACCTGTTTTTTATAAATTTTTGCGGCTTCGTTTAAATCTTTTTTTGTATCTTATCACCCTTTCTTTAATGAGTTCATCCATTCTGTCAGGGACATGGATGAGGGAAGTTGTCTAGGTAACTCTGTCATCGGGACAAAATCCATTCCAGTGTTGATTTGGAATGGAGTCAATCCCGTGCTGCTATGTACTACGTTATTGTAAGCAACCTCTGCAAAAGGTAATAACTAAGCCCAATTTTCTTACTGATAATTTACATAGCCTCTAATGTATTGTTCAAGCATGGCGTTAGCCCTCTCCACTGCTCCGTTACAAGCAGGATAGAAAACTGAGGATAACCCTTGAGAGGAGCCAATGGATTTCAGAAATTCCCTCCAAAATTTTGCGGTAAATTGTACCTCTCTGTCTGATATTACTCTGCGAGGTACTCCATGTAGTCTATAGATATGTTTCACGAACAACTTTGCAAGTTTTTTCACAGGTGGAAGCCCTTTGCAGGCTATAAAATGGGCCTGTTTAGAGAATAAGTCATTTATAGTCCAAATGACCGTATTCCCTTCACTCTTAGGTAATTCAACAATAAAGTCCATTGCGATTTCTTCCCAAGGCTGGGTTGGTTCAGCGACTTGTTGCAGGAGGCCAGGGGTTTTTCCAGTTCTGTGTTTCATTATGGCACAAATTGAACAACTTTTTACATAGTCCTCGACATCAGGTTTCATTTTTGGCCACCAGAACTGTCTTCTTAGTAAATGTAGGGTTTTTAGGAATCTGAAGTGGCCTCCCAGCCGGGAGTCATGGCTACGCTTTAGTACCAGTAGTCTTAGGGTTGTGGGTACATAAAGCTTAGTCTCTTTCCAAGCTAGTCCATCATTCATTGTCAACTCAGTTTGATGGTCCAGGAACCAAGGATCAGTCAATAGGGCCATTTTCTTCTCCTCTCTTTTCTTCTTCTTAATTGAACCTGCCAGCCCTTGTTTGGAGGAGATGATGGATGCTTTCAGGATGGCAGTAGGAGAAAGAGGTTTGGGAGCTATACCGAAACATTTCAACTCAAGAAGTTGTCATAACCCAGAGGTAACTCAGCTGTCTGAAGAGAAATCTTTCTCTAGCCCCAGGCATATGGCTATTCTGTCGGATTGGAGGGAAGAGAGACAATTGGAGTTGGATTTCTCTCAAGAAGACAACCCCCAGATTATTCCTGGAAGTCCATCAAGGGCAGATTTACATCAACAGTTCCAAAAATTAAAGGTGACAGATTTGGTCTCACAGTCTGTTTGGATGGGTGGAAACTTGAGACCACCCATATTCACTTACCCAAATATCGTGAGGAACGAGGAGACTATACAGATGCCAGTTGGAGGAAGCCAGAAAGAAGCATCAACTAACAGAGGTATGTTGCAGCCTCAGAGGCAATTCCCTCATTTTCCAGAAGGAATTTTGCCCCCTGAAGAGAGTATCCCTCCAGGGTGGGGATTTTATCCAGGCCAGGGGTGGATTCAATGCCAATGGCAGCCAGCACCCATACAGTCCTGGTCTGAAGGGGGGTTGCCCAGACAGCAGCCACACCCCAACTCCACTCGACTAGGGAACCAGGCCACACCCATCTTCCTCTTGGCAACCACAATTGCAGCCCCAACCGGAAGAGAGGCCACAGGAACCCCTATTCCAGAGAGGCACCAGCCAGCCAGGGTTCAGGGGGCCTACCCAGCCTACGTACGCCACCCGGCCTATTCCTTCCATTCCAGTACAATCTGCAGGGGCCTGGCAGGTGCCACCTCTGCAACCACGATCCAGGCCGGACCGAATACCCTTTGAGGCTGTATTCGATGGCCGCCACAAACATTTCAATTACTTCCTCACTCTAGTCTGATCCCATATAGAACAATTTGGAGATCAATATGCCACAGAGCGCAATTTGGTTATGGCCATAACAAATGGGATGAATGAAGGGGATGCTTCAGACTGGGTGGCCCAACTACACAACGAACAAGCCCCCGAATTACACTATGTAAACGGATTTATTCAATTATTAACACTCAGATTTGAAAATCCAGACAGGGTAGCAGAGAATGAAGAGAAGTTAATGGAAATGAGGGGAAGGCAAGCAACCACTGTCAGAATTCATTTGGGACTTCAGAAGGGTCGCAAGCCACCTCATGGATTGGCCTGAAAGAGTGACTTTATGCTATTTTAAAAAAAGCCATTGATCCAGAAATAAAGAAGTCCTGTGAAATTAGGGGAATCCCAGAGACCTTACAGTCATGGTATACCGCCTTCCTCAGCTTAGATCGCAGCATCAACCCACAAAGGAAACCCCTTCCGGCAGTCCCGACTAAGAGAATTGTGGCGAGGAGACCACCGACCGGACCAGCCGAACCTGCTCGTACCGACCCACCAGGGTGCTGAAATGTTACCAATGTGGCCAAGCCGGTCATAAGGCAGCAGACTGTCTAGCCCCTGCTCTTGTGCCACAAGCTTCACAGTCAAAGCCTAATACAGCTATTAGGGGTTAGAAGAATCAAGGAAGACCTCCAGGCAGGGACGGGTTCACTAAACATAGCTGGGAAAGCCCCCTCTGTGCAGATGGGAGCAATGGACCACCAGACCGAAACCACGTCCCTGAAAACCCAACCTGTGAAGACGACCCAATGGTGAGTGATCCCATCATACCTTTTACAGTCAAGTTCAGTTAGTGGTACCAAACATGGGGGAGGCTGGGGAGTTAGAAGCTGTCATTGATACTGGGTGTTCCAGGTGTCTTATCGGACTCCCCATCATTGAACAATTGGGCATAAAGACTAACCCGCTAAAACACCCAATCAGATTTGAGCAAGTGGATGGAACCTTAATGGGGGGGGCAGCCACTCAATTGACAGAATTAATTAAGATGGAATTAGGGCCCCATTGCAAACTCATACGCTTCATAGTGGCTCCCAAGATGTCAGAATCAATAATACTGGGACTTGCTTGGTTAGACAAATGGGCCCCGACGATCAAATGGGAGGATGGATTCAGAAAAATCCTTATTGGACTGGGCCCATTGCCCCCTCTTCCACCCACTACAAAGCCACCAGTCAGCTCGAACCCAGAGCCTGAGCCAGCATCCATGGCATCCCACCTTCTCCCAGATAACCACCAGGTACCCGACCAATACAAAGATTTGGCTAAAGTATTCAGTGAAGAAGAGTGTAATGTTTTACCTCCCCATCGAGCCACTGATTGCGCCATAGAATTAGATCCCGGAGCGAAATTACCAAAACCAAAGATGTATTCCATGACGCCTGCTGAAATGGTTGAATTAAGGAAATACATCGACAGCAATTTGGAACAAGGTTTTATTGAGCCTGCCAAATCAAGATTAGCTGTCCCCATGTTGTTCAAGGAGAAGATGGCGGATTGAGATTGTGTGTTGACTTTAGAGGCGTGAATGCAGTATGCATCAAAAACATGTATCCTCTCCCTCTTATGAAGGACTTATTGAACCACCTGTCGAAGGGCAAAGTATTCACCAAGCTAGATCTCAGGGAAGCTTACTATCGGGTCCACATCAAAGAGAGAGATGAGTGGAAAACTGCTTTTAACTGCCCTCTGGATAGCTTCCAATTCAAAGTCATGCCTTTTGGACTTCAGGGGACTCCTGCAGTGGTTATGCAGCTCATCAATGAGGTGCTACACCCGCATCTTTACCGGGGGGTCCTCGTGTACCTGGTGACATCCTTATCTTCAGCAAAACCATGGAAGAATATGTTCAATTGGTCCGACATGTTCTAGAAAAACTTCTAGCCACCACACTGGCTTTGCTCTACTTTCCCGACATGCCTGCGGGGCCAGTGCCCCCTTTCTTCCACACTTCTCCTCCCCTTTCCTTCCCTTTCTCATTTTCTCACTTGCTTTATTTTTTTCTATTTTACACCATGATAAAATAATAATAAAGAAATAATGAAGAAAAACCATTAGAAATTTCTTTTGTGGACCAGCCCCTTTGCTTCATCATTTTAATTTCTGCCTCAGTTTCTTGGGTTCAAGAGGAGAATTGGGCCCAAAGTTCTTGCAGGAAGTCATCCACATTATCCAATTCTGGGGTGCCTTCATCATGGAGTTGGGTAAAACACTCAGATGCTTTGTCTTCTAAATTGTGTCACCCAAGATGGAGACAATCTCACTGTCGTTGTGGAACTCATCCCCATGACGATCACTGTAAGACCAGGCTTACAGGAAGTAAGCAAGCTTGCTAGTGGTCCCATCAAAAACCGGCTTAAAGGGTGGAGGTGCATTTGCAGGAGGTGGTGCTGACAGTGGCACCGGTAACTCAGCTGCATCCTGTTGGTCCCAGTCTCACAACCATCCTCAGTTCAGGTAAAATGCCCATCCAGGGGGAATTTCATCAGCTGGAGGGAACCGTGGTTGCGGAGGAGGGCTGGTTCCTTGGCGGTGCCTCTGCTGGCTTCATTGCCTAATATGACACAGCACTGGTGCAGGAGGACTGACTGCTCGAGCTTCGGCGGTGGTAGACTGGCCTCTCCTGGGGGGACTTCTTTCCCTGATCAGTTGTGTCAAACCCAGGGTTGATAGGCTCAAAGCTTGGGTAGCTCAGTCCTTTTGGGGAGGTATTTGCAGTACTGGTTGGTCTCAGGCTTCCCGTCCAATATTCAGCTGCTCGATTTGGTCAGGTAATCCCTTGAACATCTGGCTATGCATCGCAGTTTGATACTGCCACTCTCTGGTCTCACTTAGCTCAATTGCTCCAATGGATCTCTATTCCAGGATGGTAGCTCTGGGTTCTCTGGAGGCAGTGAGGGAGCGATCCATTAGTGGGTCTGGAAATGTCCCAGTAGGTCTCTCTCCATCAGCTGGATTCCCCCCTACAGCTCCCCAGTCGCCTTGGGTCTTGGGATGAATATCCACCTGGTGTGCAACATCCTCTACCACAGCCGCTACTTGCAGGGTCTCTTTGGGGGTTGGCAGCCTCACAAAAGGTCCTCCACAAGGTTTGCATTCTCTGCCACATTCCTCAGGCTTCTGTTTTTTATCCATCTTCCCTGAGTTTCTCCTCTGTTTCCCTAATATGTAGGCTGGGTAAGCCTGGATACCAATCCTCAGGGACGAATCAGAGGATTTTTTTTTTTAAAAAAAAAAAGCTCAGTTGGAATAATCTCAAGCCTCCAAGTAATGTGTCCTGAAAAATAAAGCTGAAGGCACCCATCTTCCTTTTCATATCCATTTATTAGAAACATATTAAATTGGTGTTAATTCTGACTTTGAACTGTATCCAGAATTACACCCAATAAAAGCAACAGTTTGAAACTTCCCCCGAGTCACAATCTCCAATCACTTGTCAGTCCAACAGCCCAGTTACTCCAAACTGCACCTTCGGCCAGCTGCAGGCCTCTTGCCATGGGAAAGGAATGCCACCTAGACATAATATTCTCCCCTTACCTTTACACCCCCTCCCTTTCAACAGTTAGAAAGTGGCAAGCCTGAAAGTATTTTCAAATTCAGTTACATCAAACATAAAAGCTAATAGAAAAAGAGTACAAAGGCTACAATAAAATATGGCTACACATATGTAATCTTCAAGGTCGACAATATCTTTTACATGTGTTTGTATGTGTGTATGTACGTATGTTTGTATATATGTATATATGCATATAACTGATGCTGTAGCATCTACACTGAATTGTATAGAATTTAAGTTGGGTTTCTTGTTACCCTGGGATACAAAGATAATAGGTAAATATCAAAAAGCCACCAAAAAGCAGAACCTGAGTTTCAAAGCAACCTTGGGTATTTGGCCAAATAGTTTTCACCTTTCCCACCTTTCCGAAGTTGAGGAAGAAGTTTTTTCTTTTTTTTAACATGACGCTATGTCTTACCATCTGCACTCTCTGTTGATACACCAAATCACCTTTATCTATATGAATTTGCCCTTTTGGTTCAGAAGATATTAGATTGGATTAACAGAGTTGGAAGGGACTTTGTCATCTAATCCAGCATCCCGCCCAAGCAGGAGATCATTTCTGACAAATGGCAGTCCAATCTCTTCGTGAAAGTCTCAAGTGATGAAGCTCCCACAACTCCCAAAAGCAAGCTGTTCCATTGGTTGATTGTTCTCACTGTCAGAAAAATTATTATGTATGTTTAAATAATATGGTGATTGGCATTAGAAAAGGGTATTGGAATGTTGAATAATCAAACAATGAAGGATCATAAATTATTATAAATATGTGCATCAATATTAGAATTATGTGTGATGAATGTAAGGGATGTGATTAATGTTGTTATTTCTGTTTGCACCAAAATGTATGATGATTAGGTGCCACACTGTTTATGTCTTGATGACTATAAGTAGAATAAGTAAAAAGCTTGATTAAAAAAAAAAGATCCTTCTGGATCTGGAATCTATCTTCTTGGGCAGTGGTCCCCAATCTTTTTTGTACCAGGGACCAGTTTCACGCAGAAACACTTTTTCAAGGACCGGGTAGGGGCGTGAAGGTTCCAATAACAAAAACCTTAATCATTATATTTAGTATGTGATCTGAATGCAACAATTACATTTTATATTAGGCACTTTCATGAACTATTGCACTATAATATCAACTCACTAAAATGTAGAATCAGTGGGAGCTCTGGGCTTGTTTTCCTGCAACTAGACGGTTCCATCTGGGGGTGATGGGAGACAGAGACACTAGAATTGTATTCCTTATATCCAGTCTACTCCGTAGTCTTGTTTTTGTTGCTGTCAATGCAGAAAACCCCGCCTCACAAAGATAAGAGGTTGAAAATGGAAGCAGGACTTTCAGTGCTTTAGTGGCAATGTCAGGATGTTCTGCTTTGACTTTACTCCAGAATGCAAAGAGATTTGAAGTTGTTTCAAACATGGATTGAAGGCCACCATCACTTGCAATCTCAACTAGTTGTTCCTCTTCTTGTAGGGTTAAAGTTGATTCCCCTGGCTTGTTCACAAATAGGTTCCGGATCCATTTCTTCCCCAGCCTGGGGTCTTTTGCGATGGGGAAGTAATGCTCAAACTCTTTTGAAAGCTGCAACAGGTGATCATGCACTAACTGGGTGAATGAAGGTCCAAACTCAGTCTCTTCCATAATCCCTGCTACTATGTGAAACATGTCAAATATCCCTGTGTTCACTTTCCGTCTCCATAACTCCAGTTTGGCTTTGAATGCTGCAACCTTATCTGCCAACTTGAAAATGGTTGTCATTTTCCCCTGAAGTGAGAGATTGAGTTCATTGAGCAGGTTAAAAATGTCACACAGGTAAGCAAGTTTCGAGATCCAATCAGCGTCACTGAAGTATGCTGCCAGTGGTGACTGTTTTTCCAAGAAAAATCTCTGGAGTGACTCTCTTAACTCAAAAACTCTTGCCAGTGATTTACCTCTTGAAAGCCATCTCACCTACAAGAGAAGGCGTCTATGTTCTGCATCCATCTCTTCACAGAGCTGTTCGAACAGACATGAATTCAGGGCATGTACTTTTATGTGGTTAATAATTTTTATCACATCTTGCAAAACGCTGTTAAGATCAGGTGGCATTTTTCGGCTTGCCAGCATTTCCCTATGGATGACACAGTGTGTGGACTCACATTCAGAGGCAACCTCCTTGATCCACGTTGTCAGACCTGAAAGCCGCCCAGTCATCGCAGCCGCTCCGTCTGTGCATACAGCGACACAGTGCGACCAATTAAGCCTCCCTGATATGTACTTGTTCAAGGACATGAATAACTCTGCAGCTGTGGTGTTAGTTGGCAGAAATAGTGCATATAGCAAATCCTCATGTACATCCTCCTGAAAAATGTATCTCACAAAAACGAGCAATATTGCTTTGTTGTCAACATCTGTAGATTCATCCACCTGAATCGCGTACCATGGTGACTCATTAATTCTCTCAAGTAACTGTGCTTCGATGTCCTCTGCTATTTCATTAATTCTTCTTGTTACGGTGCTCGCCGAAAGGGGGATGTTTTCGACCTTTTTTACTGCAGCCTCTCTGAAAAGTTCACTGCAAATGTCCTTTGTAGCAGGCAAAATCAATTCTTCCCCAATAGTAAAGGGCTTCTTAGCTTTAGCAATGCGGTCCGCGACCAGGAATGATGCTTTTAGCGCGGACACATTTGTTGAAGTAGTGGCCTTCAATAATTGTTTCTGTCCTTCATTTTCCTGTTTTTTTCTTTCAAAATATTCTAAGGGCTTTTCTTTCAATGCTGGGTGTTTTGTCTTCATGTGGCGGCGCAGTTTTGATGGTTTCATGGCTTCATTAGCAAGTCTGTCACCGCATATTACACAGAGTGGGTGTGGGGCTTGTGAATCACCTGTTGCAATGAACCCAGGTAGGAATTTTGGTATTTTCTTTTAAATGCAGCTTTCTTTTTGCAGGCAGTCTGTGACCCTTCTGCTGTCTCATCGTTGTCTCGTTTACCCTTTCCAAAAAAACACTCCAGTGAACTCTGTTTCTGGCTCATTTTGCGAGGGCTAGCTTGCATTGCTGATGCAGGATAAATACGCGCCAAAGAGTCAAGCGCAGAAGTTAGGTGAGGGCGGAAGTGGTTATCTTTCAAAATAAGACACCCGGAAGCAAAAACATATTTTTATATATATTTTAATCACGATTACTCATTCTTTGCGGCCCAGTACAAAATGATCCACAGACCGGTACCGGTACCGGTGGTTGGGGACCCCTGTTCTTGGGTATTAACTTTTCCTGCCAGCTTGGTGTTATCTGCAAATTTGATGTATTTCTCTTCTATTCCCTCATTTAAATCATTTATGATTGAAGAGTACTGGGCCTAGAACAGAACTTTGGGCTACCCCACTACTTACTTTCCTCCATGTAGATGTAGTTCCATTAAGGACTGTATGTTGAGTGTGATTTGTAAAGTGGTTACAAATCAATCTGGTGGTAATGCTGTCTCTCCCACATTTTTCTAGCTTATCAAGAAGTTGTTTCTGGTCTAATTTGTCAAATGCGTTACTGAAATCCAACTATACTATGTCCTCTGCATTTCACTAATCCATTGATATAGTCACTTGTGATATGTAGAATTATACCTGTGAAAATATAAAGCAATGGTAATGCCATCTTTAACCTCTGTATTACCCTAAGTTATTTCCTGAAAATTATGTAAGAATTTTCTATTGTTTTGTATAAAGATTACATATTTGGCAGGTTACGCTGACCAGTATCGTGTTAATGATGGAGATAACTGGAAATGGAAATGGGTAAACAGAACAAGGAAACAGATGTTATTCTACAATTGTAACAGGGGTGTTGCATAGGAAGATACGTAGCTTGGATAGATTGTGAATCCAGGAAAGGGGCAAAGACTATATATTTGAACCTGTATATAAACTCCAGCCCTCCTAGGGGAAATGTTTTCTGCCCACGGGCAGAATTCCCTTTTTGCAAAAGCTTCATAATAAGGCTCTTATAAGGTTCACGTGTCTCCAGTATTCAGTTGTCTGAATACCTGAATGGTTGATTTTCATCACGTCACTATAGTATGTAAAAAAATGAAATAAGATTTCTTTGGCATGATCTGTTTTTGACAAACCTATGTTTGCTTCTGGTTATAATCAATCAATTACAATAGAGATTTTAACTGTGGCTATTCTTCCTAATAGAGATAATTGTAATTTCTCCCAAATAAAAGGATTAAAGATCAAAAAAGCGGAATACAAGATACAGGCATTCGTAGATGATTTGGTGCTTTTCATGGAGAAACCAATAGAGACAGGAAATAATTTGATATGAGATAGAAAGATATGGGACAGTAGCAGGACTGAAAATTAATAGAGAAAAGTCAAAAATATTAGCCAAAAAATCAACAGAAAATCAAAAAAGGGATTTAGAAAGAGAGATGGGATTGCAAATTGAAAAAAGGCTTCAATATTTAGGAATCTGGCTAACAAGGAGATATTCTTCAATAAAAAAAGACAATTATGAGACTTCTGGTTGCGGCGCCACGGCGGTGTGGGGAGTGTAAAGCGAGCTCTGCTCTCTCATCCCCAATCTGCGCGTCTGGAGGCTCCTGCGAGGGGTACGCACATCCTGGAGGGGTAGGTGAAGGTGTGGGGAAGCCCGAGAAAATTGATGGTGGTGACGGTCAGCAGCTTCGGTAGGTCATCCAGTCCAACCACTTGCCCAAGCAGACCCTATACCATTTTTGACAGATGACAGTCCAGTCTCTTCTTGAAAGCTTCCAGTGATGTAGCTCCCACAGCTTCTGAAGGCAAGCTGTTCCACTGGTTGATAGTTCTCACTGTCAGAAAATTTATCCTTATTTCCAAGTTGAATCTCTCCTTGTTCATTTTCCATCCATTATTCCTTGTCTGGCCTTCAGGGTGCTTTGGAAAATAGCTTAATCTCCTCCTCTCAGTGGCAGCCCCTCAAATATTGGAACACTGCTATCATGTCTCCCCTGGTCCTCTAGAATCCAGAAGTATTTTTACTTCGTAATGGGTCTCTCCCTGCACTGCACTGGGGCTGCCCCAGCTACAGGCCTTAGCTCCAAACCTATTACTGGCTTCAATAGACTACTATGGAAAACCAGGAGTATTTTCCCCCACGGGCACGGGAGTTTCAGCTCTACCGTAACTGGGTTAATGATTTTTACAATGGGAAAAGGTCCTATAAGCTTAGGATCCAGTTTTCTACTTGGCAGCTTTAGTTTCAGATATTTGGTGGAGAGGTAAACTTTCTCTCATATGTGAAATGGCTTTTGGGGGGATTGTCTTTTGTCTGCCTGCTCTTTCTGCATCTTGGTGGCTTTGGCGAGTGCCCACTTCACATTTCCCCAAGCTTCCTGCAGGGAGCCTACTCATTCAGTCAGGCTTACTGAGGAAGAGGGCTCCTCAGTCATTGCGACAAACTCCACCCCTGTGGCCATCGTGAAAGGCATGAATCCCATGCTGCTATGTATGGCATTGTTGTATGCTACCTCCGTGAAAGCTAATAGATCAGCACAATTGGTTTGTCAGGAATCGTTTAGTCCATTTATGGGCTGAAGGGAGGCCGGAGAAGGTAATAAAATGAGCCTGTTTGGAAAAAAGATCAATCACTGTCTAAATTTCCTCCACTTTCCAGGAGCTCTACAATAAAGTCCATTGCTATTTCCTCCCAGGGTCATGATGGTTCATCCACTCATTGAAACAATCCTCAGGGTTTCCCATGTCTTTCTTTCATCGCTGTGCATCTTGCACAGATTTTTACATAACTCTCAATGTCATTTTTCATTGCTGGCCACCAAAATTGTCTTCGCACCAGATGCCATGTCTTTAGTGGCCAGCTTGCTTGGAGTCATGGCTTCTTTGCAGGACCTGGACCCAGAGGGTGTAGGAGACATACAACTTTGGACTTTTTTATGCCAATCCATTTCAGGAGGCCAGGAGCTGTTGGTTGTCCCTGAACCAGGGGTCAGTTTGCAGCTTGACTGAATTTCTCAGTTAGCTCTTCCCCCAGCTCGCTCGCTTACCTCTGAATCTGTTGCCTCATAGTGACTGCTGTTTGGAGGATGAAATGATGGTATTGACCACCTCTTCATGCTAACTCTTGCACTGGGGCATTTGGGACAAGGAATCTGCTAGAAAGTTTTTCCCTGCTGGAGAAGCATGAAGTCGAACTGATTAAAATACTGCGCCCGCTGAACTTGTCTGGGACAGAGTTTCTGAGGGATCCTAAGGGCCTCCAGATTTTTGTCTTCAAATGGCACTTGGCTCTCTTCTAGGTGTCGCCAAGTTAATAGTGCCCAATGAACCATGAAAGCCTCTTTCTCCCACACCACCCACCTTTGTTTGATGTCGGTGAGTTTTCTGGAGGTGTAGGTACATAGTTGAATGTTCCCCTCCTTGTTCTTCTGGAGGACTGCCCCTATAGTTACATCATTGGTGTCTGTCTGAATGATGAATATCTCCTTGGGGTTTGGGTTCTTTATGAACAGTTCCTCTGCAAATAGCCGTTTGAGATACTCAGATGCTCCCTGGCACTCCACAGTCCTCTAGAGGCAGGCTGACTCGTGGCTTGGGGGCCCCTTTCCCTTTTTTTCGGACTTCAGTGAGGAGCAGGGCTGTTTGGTGAAAGAGGGGATAAACTGCCGGTAGAAGTTTGCAAACTGCAAAAAGCTCTACAATTGCTTGTGAGTTCGAGGGGTTTACCACTCCAGGATGGCTTTGACTTTTCCTGGGTCCATTTCTACCCCCTCACTCAACACTCGATAGCCTAGGTAGTCGAGGCAGGTCTTATAGAATTCATAGTTTGATAGCTTGGCATAGAGGTTTGCAGCCAGAAGTTTCTTTGATGTGCTTCTCCATCATTTTGGTGAAGATAAGAATGTCATCTAAGTGTCAGGATTCCGGCAGTTACCCCCATCTAAATCATGAGTCTCAAGCCAAACTTCCAAAACTTAAAAAGGATGTATTGGGGGTTAACATGTCTGGTACTGCCTGGGTGTAGCCGACTCTGAGACACATAATTCATTGTCACCCTTGACCCTGGTTTTCCCCCACCCCCGGGTCTATCAAAATTCATATTTTCCAGGGGGACACATTCATAGCCAAGAGTCATCAATCATGCTCTCCAGTTAGAATTTTGCGCAGCAGAAACTTCAGTCACACCTAGCTACTATCTTTGAAAACATTTATGGAATGCACTTTCAGTTTTGCAAGCTACTGCACTCCTCCCCACTCCTTTTCTGTTGGCAACTCTAAAAAGACCATAGAAATATTTTATGAGTATACTAGGACCCCTTGTATAGGTGCTCATGCAGCACTGTGTTTATGAGTTGTATGAAGACCACAGGGGCCCTGTCAGCCTCCATGATGCTTGCTTGCTGTCAGCTGCCATAGAAATGGGGAGGTGGGAAGTTTGGCATTTGGGGGGAAGTTTGCTGGAGAGTGGAGATTACTTCTGTGTGAACTAAATATGAAGAGATGCTCTCATACTCAGTGCCCAACTGCATGGACTTGTTTATGCCCAGGCAAGGTCAATCATCTCGGCATACCAGATGAGGGAGAAAAAAAACCTGAAGATGTACCCCACACAACAGCATACGCACTGGAGATTGGATGCCCAGTCTGGGTCCTTGGGGGAGGGAACTTGGGATAACTTTCAATATGTAATTTTTGCGTCTATTGCCTCAGATCTGGCTTTCCTTTCATTGCTATTGGCTGCCCCGGTGTTATTCCATAGAAAAAAAAGATGGTACTTATCATCTCTGTGTTGACTACAAAAACCTGAATGCAATGTGTGTAGAAAATGTTTATCCACTCCCCTTAATGAAGGATATGTTGCCTCATCTAGCCAAAGACAAGATTTTTACTAAGCTGGATTTGAGAGAAGCTTACTACAGAGTTTGAATTAAGGAAACAGATGAATGGAAAACCGCATTCAATTGCCCTTTGGGTTGTTTCCAGTTTAAAATGCTCCCGTTTGGATTACATGGAGCCCCTGCCTTGTTTATACAACTGATAAATGAGGTACTGCATGAATATCTTTATAAGATTTATCTGATAATATTCTTATTTACACGAAAACCATGGAGGAGCATATAAAGTTGGATTGATCAGTCCTCAAAAAACTCAAGACGGCTGAATTGTATGCCAAATTATCAAAATGTGAATTTCACCAGAAAAAAATTGACTATTTGGGTTACCACATATTGCATTAGGGGAGAGAAAAGGACCCAGAGAAGGTTCAAGCAGTCATGGAATGGGCTCCCCCATGCACCAGAAAGCAGCTGCAAAGTTTTCTGGGTTTTGCTAATTTCTATTGACAATTTATCCCCGCCTTTGCAAAAATTGTGTTACCCATTACAAATCTCCTAAAGACAAAAGGAGAAGTTAAAAAAAGTCTATCTGGCTCCTTGAGTGGACCATGGAGTGCCAAGCAGCTTTTGAGAAATTGAAACAGTTGTTTGCTGCTGAACCTGTTTTTAAACATCCCAACATGTTTGCCCCCTTTGTGGTCCAGGCCAATGCCAGTGACATCGCTGTAGGGGCGATTTTACTACAAGCCAATGTTACTAAGGCTTTACAACCCTGTGCCTACACTTCCCGAAAACTAACTGAAACTGAAAGTAGATGGGCAATTTGGGAGAAGGAAGCATTTGCAGTCTTTACTAAGTTGGAGATATTTCCTAGAAGGGGCAAAACACCCATTTGAGGTGTGGACGGATCACAAAAACCTAGATGCTTTAAAGACAACCCCCCCCTCCCGAAAATTGTCACCCAAGCAAATTCATTGGGTGCAACATTTTAATCATTTTAATTTCTCATTGCGATACCTTCCTAGGGGAAAGAACTTGATGGCAGATGCTTTATCTAGATCAGTGGTTGCCAACTGGTGGGCCGCAGCCCACCGGTGGGCCGTGGCAAAATTTTGGTGGGCCACAGAAGATATGCCCCCCAAAACCAATTAATCTGGGCTGCGCAGGAAAAGAAGGCTGCTCCGCCACATGGCCAGTGCAAAACTTACTTTGACTGAGACTGAGCAATAGAGAGCCATGCAAGCTGGAACTTGAAGATAAGACCAACAGCGGGGAAGGGAAATCCGCGCCCGTATTGGCTTGCTGATGGTGGGAAAGGAAGGCGATTATGAACTAACCGAGCAGCTACACTGATACACAGGGGTATCAGTGTAGCCATTCGGTTAGTTCATAATCGCCCTACCTGGAGAAGGAGGTGCTGGAGGAGGCAGCAGTAGTGGAGAAGCAGGCCAGGCATTGAAGACCCGAGAAGAAAGGCAGCAGCTTGTGCTTTTGCCAGTTGGCTGCAGCAACTACCCATTGCCTCCAGGTGGGCAGGGTGGGTGGAAGGAAGAGAGAGAGAGAGGAGGGAGCAGTCCAATGCTACTGGAGAATTGAATTCATAGTGAGAGCTGTGCACAGCTTGGCTTACAGAGTGACCAATATCAGGAAAATGTTAGATAGTACTGTGCATTCAAATGTTTGTCCTGTAATGACTTGGATTAACATGGGGTGGAAATGTTTCAATATTTTGTAATAATTGCACGAACTTTAATAATTTTGTTACAATAAGCGTTTTGTTATGATTAAGCATTTATGATTTTGTTATAAATATATATATATATATATATACACACACATACACATACACATATACATATACATATACATATATACATACATACATACATATTCTGAGGTTTTCGCGGGTATTTGTATGTGGATCTTTGGTTATTCGGGTTTTCTCCCGCGTAAAATTGGAAGAATCTAGGCGACGTTTCGATGAAGTCTCATTCATCATCTTCAGGCTTGTGTCTTCGGCTTTGTGCTTCTCGGAGTAATGTGAGCTTGCAGCTGCTACTTCCTTTTAACTGCTAGTGGGGGTGTGACTTGATTGGGTGGGGGCTTGGCTGTGTTCTGATTGGGTGAGGGTGTGTTCTTTTACGCAGGAGAAAATTTTACACGGGAGAAAACCCGAATAACCAAAGATAGATAGATAGATAGATAGATAGATAGATAGATAGATAGATAGATAGATAGATAGATAGATAGATAGATAGATAGACATATATATTATGTTTAATATAAAAATAAAAAAATTATATTAAATATATCTTTTTTTAAAAAATTGTATTAGTGGGCCTCAGGATTTAAAAGTATGAGTTTGATGATCCCTGAGGTATAATAGCGCTCGACAAAGAAGTGATCCACCCAGTTGTCACCTCCAAGCAACTGGCTGCCCCAGTGGTCACCAGAGCCCAGCAGAAGGGGAACATTGATCCCCCTACTGATTTAACTGAACAGCTAAAAGGGGCGTTGAAAACGGATGACTGGTTTTTGTCCCACTCAAATGAGTATACTATTCGTGATGGCCTGGCGTGTGGGCACAAAGTTATATGTCCCCGCCAGTCTTAGAAGTACCATTTTGCAACAGGCCCACGATTTGAAAGTTGCTGGACATTTTGGGTTCATGAAAGCATTACACTTGGTTAAACGGCAGTTCTGGTGGCCTTCTTTGAAAAAGGACATAGGACTTCCGGAGGCATCCTCCTCGGTCACGGACTGGAGACTGTGATCGTCCATGGCTTCAATCCATGCTCTCCCATCGGAGGGCCCCAGTCATCTGTTTTTGGGGCCAGAACCACCCTGTAGAGGTGGTGAAGAAGGGGGAGACCACCAGCTGGATCGAGGGAAACCGCATCTCCCCTCCTTGGCCAGGTGGTCAAATATGGCCACCCTGAAAAGGAAGAGCTAACCAGGACAAAGATTTTTTGTTTCTGTCATGTTTTCTTTTTGCCAAAATCTTAGTTTTCCCTTTGTTTATTTTCAATCCTGCCACTTTCCTATATTCTTCTATCTTATTTATCAACTTAGGTCCTGTTCCTAGTGGTTCTTCTAGAAAAAACCAAGATCATCTGCAATGCCTGTAATTTATATTCTTCCTTTTTATTTCCATCCCTTTTATTTTCTTATCTTTCCTAATATTTCTATTTAATACTTCTAAAGTTAATACAAATAGTAGTGGCAACAAGTGGCACCTTTGTCTTGTTCCCTTCTTAATGTTAATTTTTTCAGTCAATTCTCCATTTACCATCACTTTTGCATATTGTTTATAATATAAACTAAATCAACTTATATCATCTTAATCATTTTAATAAACCTTTCCCCGAAATCCATTTCTTCCGTTTGTGTCAACATAAACTGCCAGTTCACTTCTGTGCATCTAAGAAAATCAACACCATCTGTTTTTCTGGATGCGCTTCAAAATATTCCAGTGTTCAGAATTGTTCTCATATTGTCTTTTATTTCTCTCATAGATAAAAAACCATTTTGGTCTGAGTGTATAAACTGATTTAAAAATCTCTTTAGTCTCTCTGCCTTTATTGAAGCAAATATTTTGTAATCCAAATTCAACAATGATATTGGTCTATAATTTTTAATCTGTTGTAGGTCAGAATCTTCTTTCGGTATGATGTAAGCTTCCATCCATGAATTGGGTATTTTCGCCTCCATCAGTACATCATTTAACACTTCCAGCATTATGTTACTCAGAAAACCCTGCAAGGTTTTATACAGTTCTGCTTGTAAACCATCCAGCCCTGGTGCTTTCCCATTGTTTTGTCTTTTTATTGCTTCTGTTAATTCCACCATTGTAATTCTTTCCTCTAGCATTGTTTTAATTTCTTCTGGTATTTTAGATAATTCTGCTTTTTTGTAGGTATTCTTTAATTTCTCCTTCTCCAACTTGCTCTTGTTCATATAATTTCCCATAGTATTTTTGAACTATTTCTTTTTTGTCTTCATTTCTGTAGCAAAGGTTTCTTTTATTGTCTGTTAATTGAGAAATCCATTTCTGCTCCTTCTCTTTTTTTTCAGGCTATATGCTAACCATCTTCCTGGTGAATTTGCATTTTCAAATAAATTTTGTTCGGATCTTTTTATTTTTTGTGCTAATTATTTTTTGCCTCCTAGTTCCATTTTATGGTTTATTAAATTCATCTTATTTTGTATGTCCTTTCTTTGTGGGTTTCTTTGCAGTTCTTTTTCCAGTTTTTTATATCTGTCTTCTAATGTCTTTTGTGCCTGTCTCCTTTTTCTATTTCTCTTTCCCACATATGTTATAGTTAGTCCTCTGATATAAGCCTTTGCTGTGTCCCATACATTTTGTAATTAGGTTTCTTCTCTTCTGTTTTCATTAAAAAAGAATTTCAATTCTTTTTCCATATATCTAGTAAATTCCTTTTCTTTCAATATTAAATTTTTCATTGTCCATCTTGACCTCTTTTTATGTCTCTTCCATATTACTTTTATCAGATTATGGTCTGCCTAGGTATATGTTTCAATACTTATTTCTTCTATATTAGAAATTAAATCTGTTGATGTCCACATCATATCAATCCTGGAACAAGACAAATGTCTGTTTGAATAAAGTGTATATTGGTTGTTTTTTGGATGTATTTCTCACTATGTGTCTTGGATTGCTAACTCTTTCGTCATCCTGACGGGTTTTGGTAATGTTTCTCTGGGGTTTTTTGTTTGTTTGTTTGTTTGTTTATCTTTTGTGTTTTATAGTCCATTTCCATGTCCTCAATTGCAATAAAGTCTCCTAGGATGCATGTACTTTCGTACTCCAATTCCATTATTTTCTTATGTAGTTTATCATAAAATTCTTCTTGATTCCTCATTTGATTCATATATTGCCACTAATAATGTCTGTTTGCAATTCATCATTATTTTTGTTACTCTTGTAGTTCTTATCTCTCTTGCTTCCTTTGGTTTTATTTCTCTTGTCACTCTTTCTTCTTTTTCTCTTTCCTCTCCTCTTTATCGTCCATCCCTCTTCTCCTGCAGCTTCTTCCAGGTGTCTAATTTCTTTTATTTCCCTCGTTCTCTCTCCCTCTTGCTCTCTAAAATAATGGTCATAAAATTGCTCCGCTTTCTCTATAGAATCTAACCTATGTCTCTGTTCCTGCTATGTCACCATTATTCCCTCTGGTATCAGCCATCTGAAATTAATCCCTCTTTTAATTAAGCACTTTGTCACAAATTGGTATTCCCTCCTTAAGTCTCTAATTCTTCTTGGAATTTGCTTCAAAACTGTTATTTCTTTCTCTTTATACTTCAGTGCGTCATCTCTTGCTTTCTGTAAAATTTCTGTTCTTATAGCTTTCTTTGTGAATCTCACATGTACCTCTCTTGGTAACTTATTTCTCAATGCATATCTGGTCTGGACTCTAAATAGTTCGTCTATATTAGCCATTGCTTTTTCTTTAGTCACCTCCGAATGCTCTGCCAACAAATCTGCCATTATTTCTGCTAGGTTTTTCCCCTTTTCTTCCTCTATATTTTGAAACCTTAAATAATAGTCAGTGTGGTCCATTTCCAATGGGATAATTGTTCTCTCCTTGCTTTGATCAGCTAACATCAATCTATAATCCGTATCTCCTACTCTTTCTTTCCGTTATAGCTGCTCTCTCCTCTATTTTTTTCATATGTTGTTTATTTTTCATCAATTGTTGGACATTCTACCTTTTCTTCTACATTTTGTACTTTCTCTTCCACTCTCCCTATTTGTTCTTGGAGAGCTTGTAGAATCATTTTGATCTCCGCTTGCATTGAGGCCACCTTCTCTTGTTGTAACATAGAATCCATGGATCTTTGTCCTGCAGGGCTGGAAGCAGCTTAGGAGGAAGCAGAAAATGGCACAGATGTTGTTTTCTTCATTATAAAATATTTAAATTGTTATATCTTTATAATCCTTCTTGTAGTAATCTGGCAAAAATAAAAACAATTATAATCCAAAGAGAGGTTATTATGTCCTCTCCCAAATTCCTTTCTTCAGGTTCTTCTGTACCCTAATCCAAGTCGTGTTTATGGTAAACTCAAAAAAATACACACACACAAAAAGAAGCGTTATCACAAAAAAGGAGAAAAAGAAAATAGAAAAGAATTTAAAAAATTTAAAGAGGATTGAAAAAGGAGATATGAGTGTTAACCAGAAAAATAATGTATAATAGTACTGCAATAATGAGAAAAAATAAAACTAAAATGTAAGTAAAAAAAAATAAAAAATCAATTATCCAATTATAGTCCACGTTAGGTCACCAGCTTTCAAAGTCCAACCATCAATTAATTTTCTAACAATAATTTCCACAGTGCAAACCTGCAGGTGTTCTTCAAGGAAAAAAAACAAAGCAGTCCAGGAGAAAGGGAGTTTAATCTTCTGTTTCCTTGTATCTAGTTTATTTCTTTGAGTTTCCAAGAGTTATACTGTTTTAAACAAAAGTTCTCAGTGTTCCACTTTCTGACTATAAACACAGTATCTTTATCTTTCTATTCCCATACTGTCAAGGTCATATAGTCCCCTTTCTCCCTCTGTCTTCTATTTCCTCTTTCACCTTTAGGTAGCACTGTTGCACTGCTTTCTCTCTTCTCTTTGCTGTAACAGTCCCTTATTATTTAAAGTTCTTCAAAGTTTGTAATTAAACACAGGAAAATGAAAAAGTCAAAAAAGAAAAAAAAAGGGGAAATCCAGATACCTCTTATTTTTTCCTTTTTTAATTCATTAAATCCAATAAGTCCAGTCCAGTTTCTAAGTTTCTATTCATTCACAAATCCTTAGTTACTTCCTTTTTCAATTTGTGCCAGAAAAAGCTTTCTTCACTTGTATAATAATTCCTTCCTTGTATAATAACGAATTTTCTTTCCAAATTTTTATCTTGCATTTTTTTCCCAAGCTGATTTTGTAAAATAAAAGGTCTAGGAATGGTCAAACCACAAACATAATAATTTCATACAAATATATTGTGTCATACTTGCTGTCTACTTCCAACTGTCATGTCTACAAGTCTAGACGGAGACCTGTTATAATTTCATCACTATGCATCAAATAGCACTTGCTCCAAAAGATTTTTGCTAAAATAATTCAACAGAAATGCAAGAGACCTAGTGTAATGTAAGCACAATCCTTTTCCACTATTCATTAGGTAGTCTAACTTTCTGCAGGCAACTGTAGCATATAAAATTATAGTGCTAGGTTAAGTCATATTAACTTGGATGGCTCAATGCCTAAAGCATCTTTGATAATCTCTTTTATCAGGTTCAGGCAAAATTCTGGACTTTGAGGACAGAGTAGAAATTTGATCTATAAAACCTACTCTTGCACAGTCCTTTAATATCACAGATTGGTGATACATTATAACTTGTGTGCAGTGAATGTTAATTTTTTTCCTCTAGATCAGGGGTGTCAAACTGGATTTCTTTGAAGGCCGGATCAGCATTATAGTTCTCCTCGCGGGCTGGCTGGGGTGGCGTGGGGACGGATGCCTCCTGCAGCATCCTGGCAGCCAAAACGGAGTGGGGGGTCTGCGCATAGTCCCCCCCCGCACCTCATTTTAACTTTCCATGGCCTCCTGCAGCACTCTGCTGGCCATTTTCGGGCCATTTTTGGTCTGTTTTGGGGTTGTTTTCAGCCCATTTCCAGCCCGTTTTCACCCCATTTTTGGCCAGGGGATTTTTGGCCTGTTTTCACCCCCTTTTAAAGGCCATTTTTGGGCCGTTTTTCAGCCATTTCTAAAAGCAGGATCTCTGGATTCTTATAACAAAATCAAGGTAATAGTATTTTTGCAATTTGAACAGGTAGCATTTTCAGCCAGCAGAGTGCTGCAGGAGGCCATGGAGGCCAAAAATGGGCTGTGAAAGGGTGCACACCAGTCCTTTGATATTTCCAGGCCGGCCCTGCAGGCCAGATTTAAGCTCCCTGTGGGCCTGATTTGGCCCATGGGCCTTAAGTTAGACACCCCTGTTATAGACATTTGGCAGTGTAAGGTCCCAGAAGTTTTCCCGAGCCACTGAGATGCCAAAGAGAGTGAGACTCGAGTGAGACTTGCAAAAATAACAGCTTTTTTATTCTTTGACCAAAGCAAAAAGTCTGGGTGAATGCTATATCCAAAACATACAGACAAAATGCATGTAAGGCATAGCCACACCCTGCGATAGTGGCTCAGAGTATTATATACATTTTACGCTGATAGAAACAGAGACAAAGGTTCATTATTCAATGTGAGCAATGTCTTGTCCATGCCCTCCCACCCCTTATCCATGGAGCGTTCTTTGTCCATTCTTTGTTATTTTACACAGTATCCCTTGTCCTTGTGTGTTAGTGGTCCTAGGCAGCTTATCTATGAAGCAAAATAGTCCTGGGAAGTGTCTCCAAGGATGTGCCTGACTCTGAAGCAAATTGCAGAAGTGAGAAACCAGATAGAAAAGGATACAATTCTTCTACAGAATGAATTACTAGCAAATGATTGCTAACCATAGCAATCTTTAACAGAAGCAAAGAGCAAAGATTAGATGGATTCATGTCAATATGTCCTTTCAAGAGAATAGAAGGGTCCTGTTTAATTCTAAAAATTCTCTGTAAAATATTGTATTTTGAAGGCTGACTAGGATACCAGTACAGTTGATTTGTAGTTATAGAGTTGTATGAAAGATAGATATAGCCTCCATTAAGATCTCTTTTGCTCTGACAGAAGAGTTTGCCTGCCCTATCTTATTATTCATTAGCAAACAGATCTAGGAGTTAGGATTATTCTGTTCTTTGTGAATGGAACTTGTAGTCAGATACATTCTATGGGTTCTTCTTCCAAGTGCTCGCTTTTGAAATGTACAAGTGCTGAATATGGACATCTTATAACGCACAATATATATACAAAGTACATACATTATTTTAGGCAAATCTTTGTTTCTCCTCTGCCCATAGTTTTCAAACTGAATAAAAAGGGACTTCCTTATTGAGATGATGATAAAGCTTAAAAGGACAACTCAGCCACTGCTATTAATATGCAAGCTAATTCCTTGTTACAGCCAGGATTTTAGTTCTCTTGAAGATGAACACAGCTGTCTAGCGCTTTTATTTACACAGAGAAAGAATATTTTCATGATCTGGAATCCTTTATAACATACTGAGGGGTCATTCAACAGATATATCAGTTTGAAAAAATAATCTTCCTTAAAAAGAGAGAAAATATCCTCATTGTTGAAAGATAAATGATAGGTCTGCTACAGCAACAACTTTGGCATTCTGCACAGGGGAACACTGGCATACACACAAAAAGAAAATGACTAGAACATGACTAAAACTAGGATCTAGTTTAGGGTGCCCTGTGTGTGCCCTGCACCATTCAAGATCCTTCTCTTAATGCAAAGTGTGTACATAATTATAAACCCAAGAAAGAAGAATATGAAGAAATATGTAGGCAATACAATAATTTCTTCTCTGGTTTGGGTCAATAATTAGTTTTTAAATATACCACATCATTCCAAGATTTGTGAGGCATACAGATAGCCCTTGTTTACGAACTGCCTTATTTAGAGTCCATTCACAGTTAAGACAATGATGAAAAAATAACT